>NW_019268663.1:87171-111483 GCF_002738365.1 Cucurbita moschata
TCTTACAGTAGTGAGACAATGATTATGTGGCATTTGTTCTAATCCAATGAACAAGTCAACCATGCAAAATTTGACTGAACGAACAATAGCAGTGTATGCTCGAATAACGTTTAGAAGAAATATTTTAGAAAACGTGAGTGAAGAAATACATTAAAACAAAGGTTGATGAGACAATACCAATACTCAGACCGGCAAATCTCGAAATATTTACAAAAAGGATTTCAAAAGAAGAGGCTGTAATGGCCAAGATAGAGGAAAGGTTGGACAGGATATTAAATCCCGCCATGACGCCTCAAGATTCATCTGTCAATGTCGTTAATAATGACGACGAGAACCAAGAATTCGAAGACGAGATTGCAAATGAGAGGGAAGAACCTTTCTACAATCGAATTGAAAGGATCTCTAGAAGAAGTCAAAATAATGCCAGTAATCAGAAAAACTGGTATCCTCAACCGTCTTTTCCGGATATCCAATTCGAAGAAAAGACGCTACAAACTCAAGCTCATTACGATGGTTTAGCAATCTATGAATGGAATATCGATGGATTGTCTGACTATCTGATAATGAATGTTGTCAATGAAATGATGATGGTTGCAGGCGCGTATAAATTACAAGGCCATAAATCCGACCATCAGATAGCTCAAGTTTTGGTAACCGGATTTACCAGGCAACTCAAGGATTGGTGGGACAAATATCTCGACGAAACGACCCGCCAACAGATATTAAACCACTATGTCATTAGGCCAACTACTCAAATTATCAAAGAAGAAGGTTCATCGACTAGGACCGAAGTACAACATGAAAGGGTAGAGGATGCTGTCAACACCCTCATATATACCCTCATAGAATTCTTCGTCGGCGACCCTCTGAAATACCAGGAGAGATCCGCCGAGATACTCATGAATCTGAAATGCCCCATCTTAGGTGATTTCAGGTGGTACAAAGACATGTACTTCAGCAAAGTTCTTATTAGAACAGATAGTTCGTTGAAATTCTGGAAAGAGAATTTCGTCAATGGACTACCAAAACACTTCTCAAGGAGGATCAAAGATGGCCTTAAGACAAAGTACAATGGAACAATTCCATAGCAAACTTTGTCATACGGATCCATAGCATCCTTCATCATAGAAGGACTCAGACTTTGTAATGAGTCAAAGATTCAAAACAAGCTCAATTCTTCAATATCAAACAGAAAAGAGCTTGGTAGATTTTGCGATCAATATGGATGCAAGGAAATAGAAGCTCCCTCAACCTCCAGACGAAAGAAGGTTAAGACGCATCCAAAACCTTATCATTCATACAGGCCTAGAGAAGCATATCGGAGTAAACCCGTGCAGTCTCAGAAGCCAACATACTCAAGAAGGAAGTATATTCCTACAAAAAAAACCCATAGAGGAAAGAAAAAGCAAACTTGCTTCAAATGTCGTGAAGAAGGACACTATGCTAACAAGTGTCCAATCAGAGGAAAGATCAATGAGTTGGATATAGATCAAGAGCTGAAAAATCAGCTATTACGACTGACCCTAACTAACTCAGAGCAATCAAGCGAGGGAGAAATCCTCGAACTCCAAGAAGAATCTGATTCATATTCTAGCACAGAATACGAATCAGAACAAGAAGGAAAAAGGACGTGCGAAGGATGCATAAATGTCCTTACCAAGGATCGAGAAATTCTACTCGAAGTAGTAGAAAAAGTTCAAGACCCAGAAATTCAACAGAAGATTGCTCAACGACTTAGGGATGCCATGCCAATCTCTAAGCCACCTGAAAGGGAAGAAAGAAATCCCTACAGACTCCAATCTGTTCTCCAAAGATTTGAAAAACCGAGGGAACTCACAACTCAAGACTTACGAAGAGAGATTAATAATCTCAAACAAGAAGTACAGGCGCTGAGATCTGAAACCAGGTAAGAATCTTATACACTTCGTCAAGAAATTCTCAATCTTTAGGAAAGGCTGCCCGCACAAAAGGAAACGGCGCAACCGAACCTGGATGAAGAAGATTTTCAAAGTTCCTTCGTTGGAGCCATCACCACTTCTCAATTTCAAAAATGGTACGCTCTCGTTACCTTAAAAATTTATGATTTCAAAATCACACTAAAGGCTCTCATAGATACTGGAGCCGATCAAAATTGCATTCAAGAAGGTCTAATACCTACAAAGTATTTTGAGAAAACTACTGAGGGCCTTAGAGGTGCTAACAACAACAAACTCAAAATTAATTACAAACTATCAAAAGTTCATGTTTGCAATGATGGAATTTGCTTCGTAAATTCCTTCCTTTTAGTAAAAGATTTAGGACAAGAACTAATCCTAGGTACTCATTTCATTACTCAATTATATCCCTTTAGAATAACTGAAAAGGGGTTAGAATCAAAAGCCTTAGGAAAGAAGATAAAATTTAACTTTCTTTCCCCCATAAGGATTAGCGAAATAAATAACCTTCAAAAGAATACAATTATTCAATCAATAAATGTATTAAAACATAAAGAAAAATAAATTTCCTTTTTTAAAGAAGAAATTTCATTCAAAAGAATAGAAGAACAAATTCAAAAGAAGACTGTCCAGTCTAAAATCAAAACTTTACAAACTCAATTAGAAAGAGAAGTTTGTTCAAATATCCCAAATGCCTTTTGGAATAGGAAACAACACATAGTTGATCTTCCTTATATCAAAGCTTTCGAGGAGAAAAACATTCCTACGAAAGCCCGACCTATTCAGATGAATAAAGAATTACTAACATTCTGCAAAGCAGAAATTAATGATCTTTTGCAGAAAGGACTTATTAGACCATCAAAGAGCCCCTGGACATGTGCGGCTTTTTACGTCAACAACCAGACAGAAAAGGAACGCGGAGTCCCGCGACTGGTATTTAACTACAAACCCTTAAATAAGGCTTTGGAATGGCTCAGATATCCAATTCCAAATAAATCAGATTTAATGCAAAAAATTTCAAATGCAAAAATATTTTCAAAATTTGACATGAAATCAGGATTTTGGCAAATCCAGATTTCAGAAAAAGACAAGTACAAAACGGCTTTCAATGTCCCTTTCGGACAATACGAATGGAACGTTATGCCATTTGGGCTAAAAAATGCTCCATCCGAGTTTCAAAAGATTATGAATGATATTTTCAATCCTTTTCAAGACTTTTCAATTGTTTATATTGATGATGTTCTAATTTTTTCTCAAAACATCGATCAACACTTCAAGCATCTCCAAACATTTTTTACGACAGTCAAAAGAAACGGTTTAGTTGTGTCTAAACCCAAAAATAAACTTTTTCAAACAAAGATCCGTTTTCTTGGATTTGAAATCCATTTGGGTCTAATTAAACCCATTCAAAGGTCCATTGAGTTTGCCTCAAACTTTCCAGACCAAATTACAGATAAAACCCAACTACAAAGATTTTTGGGATGTCTCAATTATGTGTCTGATTTCCTTCAAAATATCAGACCTATCTGCAAGCCACTTTTTGAAAGGCTCAAAAAGAACCCAAAGCCCTGGACTGGAGAACACACCAGAACAGTCCAAAAAATCAAATCCCTTGTCAAGTCAATTCCGTGTTTATCGCTGATAAACCCAAGGGCTAGTTTAATAGTGGAGACCGACGCATCCGATATTGGATATGGAGGAATCCTAAAACAGTCCCTTGACAAGAAAGAATCCATTGTCCGTTTCCATTCAGGAATATGGAATTCTACCCAAAAAAATTATTCAACAGTAAAGAAAGAAATACTTTCAATAGTACTTTGTGTACAAAAATTTCAAAGTGATTTAATTAACAAAAGTTTTGTTATCAAAACCGACTCAAGGGCATCTAAATTTGTTTTAGAAAAAGATGTCAAGAATCTTGTGTCTAAACAAATTTTTGCTAGATGGCAAACCATTTTATCTTGCTTCGACTTTCAAATTTTGCCTATAAAAGGGATCGAAAACCCCTTGGCAGATTACCTCTCAAGAGAGTTCTTACTCTCAAAAGAAAAATTATCCATCCTCCCTAACCAATCTATCTCTCAGCAATGACGAGAAAGAAAGCGATAGACAAAGGGAAGAAGCCTAATGCTTCTTCAAGCACACCTACTCCAATGACATCCGACAGCTATGCAATGGATGCTGGTTTCACATTGGTGACCAGATCTAAAGCAAAGCTTTCTAAAAAACAGGCGGAGGTTATCACTCCGACGAGGCCTTCAGCCTCTTCAACACGGCCATCTGCCGTTACTCCATCGAGACCCACTATCTCTTCCACTTCAAAGGGACCTTCTGTCCCCTCGACCTACTCGAACGCGGTTGTTCCCGTTTGTTTTTCTCCAGTTCCTAAAATCAAAACCTATTTTCAAAAATCTGTGTCCATACCAGAAGCTCTGGTAGAACCAGAATACGACGACCCGAAAATCGGCGAAGTCATTAAAAAAGCCTATCCATCGGGATTCTTTCATATCCCAGAAGATCTTCATAAAACCAGAAGGTTTTATGAATTCATTCTAGTCGACACAAAATCCGTCGAAATTACGCATATTCCGAGTCGCGATGATCCTTCGAAAATCGCGTATTCAAAATTAAAAATTTTTAAAGTCATGAATCCGACGTATTGGAATCAAGATCCATACACGGAAAAGACATTCTCAAAACCTTTTGTTCCTCATTCTTACTCCTACAGAGACTATCAGATGGCATGGTTCAATGTCATTTGGTATCAAAATTACGAGCATTCATGGTTCATTCAATTCTGCCAGAACGCTCATAAAATTCATTACCCATTTTGGTTCATCAAATGGTGGAAAATCTTTGAATCAGCCAAAGATATATTTCCAGTTCCAATACAAGAATCGTTCCACTATTTCGTTCAAAAAATATTCAAAATCCCATTTCCATTGACCATGCGCTTTTGCGTATATTTTCAAATTCCTTGGATTTTAACTTGGAATTTTCAAATTAAAGAGACCGAAGACCAAATAAAACAGGTCTTCAAAACTATCAAAATCAAATGGTGGGATAAATATACTTATACCCACGCAGACATCAAAGCAGTAAAGGTCTGGCTATCTGAGAATGGCCACCTTCAGGATTTATCCAAGAAGAAGACCTCCGAATTCCTTAATTCAAAGTCGAGGCTATCGCCGCTTTAGCCCAGACAACTTCGGAAGCTTATTTTCAAAAGCTTCTTCAAGAAGCCGCATCAGTCAGTTCGACGTCTTCTCCTTCTATTATAGAAGAAGAAGATGAAGACAGGATCTATGATCTCAATGATCCATTTTTGGATTCACAACCACCTTTGTAGATATCATCATCCCAATGACTGAATAGTCGTTAAACTAATTGTAAAAAAAAAAAAAAATCCAAATCCGTGAATGGAATATGTTCCCTGACATATTCCATTCAATTTTTTCTTTTGGCACCTTGACTAGGATGGTTTTTAATTATTAATGTACTTTTTGTCTTATTTCATCATTTCATAAAGAAATTGATGAAATATTGATAAATGTTTGGATTATGTAAATCTAGGTATTAACATGTATTAAAAATATTAATTAAGCTAGGATGATAGAGCTCATGTAAATAGTAAGGGCTCAAGTCATTAAGCATTAGTATGGTATCAGAGCCTCTCAATTTTTGTGAGGGAAGAGGAGTTACTCGATCTTTAAGAACGATGTCACGTAAACCAGGAGGAAGATATGAAAATTCAGAAAAATTTGGAGTATGTGACAGCTGAGCGAATAGCCCTTGTGTTCCAGGTGGTAAGACGCGGAGAGCGCAGTAAGTCCGTTGGCAAGCTTGGGTGCTTAGTCATATGAAAAATTCTGACGAAAATCTCATCTACATCCTGACAACTTTATCAGAGACAAAACAAAGATTGACAACTTGTCAGCCACACAGTGAAGGCTCACATGCCAATTATCGGTGTCGGTAAATTATTATCTTTTAAATTATTAGTTTACTCTATGTCTTTTAGGAAAACAGATCTTGCAGGGGTCCTGTCCTGCTAGATTCGATCTTACACAATTTGTCAATATCTCTATCAACCGGCTCTTCATAAACTCAACATTGTAGGATGAGGCTGACTTTAGGTCTCGCGACACGCTTCTAGTTGATCTCAGTATTGAGGAGTCTTTTCAAACCTACTAAGAGCTATTGAAAATCACTTCTCGGTTTGTTAACTCTTCAAGTCTTCTCTGTTGGTGTCTTTCCTACTTTCTTCACTTGAAACAATTTCTTCTTTGCATGACGTCATACCACCTGATTTTACTTGATGTTTTCTTGGTCGGAATAATAACGTTTCAAGTTACTGACGTGGACAATAGGGTTAGTCTATATCCATAGAAACAATTGGATCCTATATGATGACTTCCTAATCTTGTGGATAACTTCGACTAGTCCATAGAATATTCGCACCAGTCTTTGGTTCTTGTTGCTTTGAACTCAAAGTTGATCTAACCTTAACTTATCATAACTCTCTATTTGCTTTGAAATTATCGTGATCGACCCTTCTCTTCATCCGTCTGGATGGTATTTTTGCGTGAACATGTGTTGCTTTAGTGGTTTGTTTTTGTCTCCCTTCTTCAGTAGAGGTGTTGGCTTGGTGTCTTTGCCAAGCATTTGAGTGATCACTGACAAGAGCCTTTGGAGGTCAAATAAACCCGACTGTGAACATGCCATTTTGCTATTTGTAGAATTCAACTAGCTCAGGCTGAGCCACATGACATTTATTTGTGGTAGGCGACATAAAACTAATCTTGTGATTTATCTCTCTTGGTGGGGTTAAACCCAATATCTGACCTTCTTGTTTTGGGTCGTGGTATTCATGTAGTGGCAAAAAAGTTTTTGTTGAGGTTGGCACACTTGAGCTCCCCCTTTTCAAATACAACAATGGCAGCAAGTGTAGATTCATCATGGCTAAGATTCTTTCTCAACTGTACTATCGTCATCATTTTCACCCCTCTTGGTTGATGGATGTTTGTCTGAATGATCGTTGGGTTAGACTCCGTTACTACTAGGCATTTTGCTAGGGGCATGTAAATGACTTTGTGTTCTAGCAGGATGTCAATCCCTGACTATTTGGGCTCTAGAATGTTGGATATGAAGGCTGACTATTTATAGTAAAAATCTGATAGAGATATATATACTAAATAATTATATATAGTAGGCGGTTACATATAATGAAGCTATATATAATAAACTAAAATCATATGTATACCCATTAGTCAGTGCTTCCTAAATGTACATTTCTCATTCTCCATATCCTCTCTTTGCATACCTGAAGTCATTAATACAAAACCATTAGTCAATATTTCTTCTTACATTTTCTCTATCATGTTCTTTGTGTTCATTTAGATCAAGTGTGTGCGTTGTTGTGTGATTCTAATAACTGGTATCAGAGCGAGGAGAGATTCACCACGATCTGTGAAGATGGAAAGTTCAAAGACTGAATTGAAAAGTTTGATGGATTCGATATCAGTTTCTAGAAGATGCAGATTGAAGATTATCTATACGAGAAAGATATTCAGGAACCCATTTTGGGGGTGAAGCTGGATACCATGACCACGGAGGAGTGGAAGCTCAAGGATTGTCACGCTGTAGGATTAATCTGGTTGACGCTGCCAGGGAACCAAAGAAAGTGCGATTGGAAATTTTCCATACAGACGTTTAGGGACCATCTCCAGTTTCTTAATTTCGAGTACCAAAATTTCATGGATTAGAGGTCTCGCACTGTGCAACGACAACTCTCTGTTTTCCTAAGGCTAGTCAGATATCTCATGACCACTCTTTTCCTCCTCACCATATCTAGACACTATAACGTTGATCCAGTATTATCTTATATAGTTAACGTTCACTCTTTAACGTCCAAGAACATTTTATAACTACCACGAAAATCAAAACATACAATAAATTCATACAAGTTTTACAATATATCATATACTACAAAATAGGGTTAGACTCTTACTTGGTCGCGGAGAGACATGTCATCGAGTTGAGTCATAGAGATATACGACTCTTTATCCTAAGAAAAAATCTATATAATTTAAAATCTAGCTGCTTTGATACCAATCTGTCACAACCCGAATTTCAAGGGTTCAAAACTCAAATAAAAACTAAAATTGAGAGTGAAAACAAATAAAATAAAAGTAAATTAATATAAAATAAGAAAATGTTGTAAAATTAAAATGAGATTGAGAAAACAACACAACATTAAATATAAAATAAAATAAAATTATAAGAAGTGTTGTTCAAATTTATCCAAACACAAAAACAAGTGTTTGGGATACAATTACAAAAAAATAATAATAATAATAATAAAATAATAATAATAATAGAAAACTCAAACACAAAGACAGACTAATGCTACATAACAACCCCATCTGTGAGTGCACAACCTTTGAAGGCTCCCTCGTCTCAACGATAAGTTCTATTACGAACCCATCCAAAATAATCACACCTGTGATCGCATCTCCTGACTTTAACCTGCTAGTCTAATATAAGTTGTAGTTGATAATTACACAAAAATTTCTATAAATCTATGTGTGATCGCATCTCCTGACTTTAAACTAGCAAACTGCTAGTCTAATATAAGTTGTAGTTGATAATTACACAAAAATTTCTATAAATCTATGAATTCGTGTCCAATTAGTCAATCCTAAAGATTGTAACTAACATATAGTAATTGAAGCTCCACATGAAATAATTTATGCTCCACATGAGTTTATAGGTTCATAGTACAAGGAAATGTTGCTCTTCCTTTTTATTTAAGATTTTGATATTTATGAAAAGAGAAAATGAATAAAAGTAGGAGACATTTTATAGATTTAGGAGGAGCAAAATAAGGGAAATGTTAAAAAAAATCATTTGAAAACATTAAAAGGGCCCAACCAGATTCGAACTAGTGACCTCTTGATTTGCAGTCAAATGCTCTACCACTGAGCTATGGACCCATTTTGCATGATTTCAACTTTAGTGATCCCTTCTACAGAGTGCCAGTCCAGAAGTGTAAGAAACTGTCTGTCCAAAATAAAAGGGCCCAACCAAGTTCAAACGGGTGATCGGTCAAATTCTCTACCACTGAGCCATGGATCCATTTTGTAGGATTTTAACCTTAGTGACCCCTTAGACATAGTGTCAGTCCAAAAAGTGTAACAAATTTCTATCCTAGATAGAAGGGCCCAACTAGGTTCGAATTGGTGACCTCTTGATCTGCAATCAAATGCCCTAACATTGAGCTATGATCCCATTTTGTATGATCTCAACCTTAGTGACCCCTTCTACAGATTATCGGTCAAAAAGTGACCCTACCGAATCGGCTATGGACAAATTTTGTATAAATTGGTGGATTACCTATCGGGAATTAAACACAAGTCGTTAGATTCAAAGTCGAAAGTGCTAACCACTACACCATAGAACCACTTGTTAAACTTTATTTTTGCAGCGATTTTGATAAGCGCCAACAACGCTAGATTTTGCAAAGCTAGAGGTTGTAGTATGCTTACGGACTTTCACAAGGTGTTTTCAACTTCTTTTATAGGTAATTGAACTTTTGAGTCCATGCAAATGATTGGTTGGATTAGTATCAGTTTGAGAAGACAGAGGAGAGAAAAGAGACTTTGTTAGAAACTCTCCCATAGGTAATCTCCCAAGGTGTTTTCAACTTCTTTTATAGGAAGAATTTTAAAATCAAACCACAACAAAATTTACTTCTTTCTCTAAAACTAAATTTGACTCTCCAATAGATCTTAATAGTTTTGTTAATTAAATTTTCTTTAAAATTTTTGTACACAGAGTACAATGGAAATAATATATATATATATAAATATATATTTTTACAATTTTGTAATTTGTATGGTATTATTCGAGGCTTTTGATTGAAATATGATAATTGTTTCTCTGTCCTCTTTGACAATTTTAGATACCTTCATATCCGATATTTGATGCGTCGCGTTTCATTATGAGATCTGCCCTTAGGTCAATAAGACTTAAGTAGAGAGTTTATTTGACTAATGATTTGATTTTTTTTGAGTTGTAGAGATCTCCCTTACAAATCATTTTTATAAAACCTTATTCAAAGGTTTGTAGTTAATTACCAATATCAGAATTTCTGGTTTCTTTTCACCATGTTGTTAACCTAAAATGTCAGACATGACCACCTGCTCTTTGTAGACCTTATCAGCTTCCTCTGCAAAATATCACCTAAAATGTCACAGTATTTTAGTGTTTGATACTTTTTGACTTAACCCTAGGGTTCTATTTACAGTGAACTTGTGATAATTTTTGTCAAATTATATATTTGAATACCTAATACATTAAGATATAATATCTTATTTAAATAATATTAAAATGTTGTAGAATATCATAATGTATGTTTAATTAATATGAATCTCATTCAAATTTCAAATATATATTTTTATTTAATGTTTATGATACACATCAATTATTTTAATATTTAACATATCAAATACGTTAATATGTTTTGATATTATACTTCAAGACTATAGGAACTTTCTCAAAGGATCTGAGAGTTACATCGGCCCACAATGTATCTCATGGATGATGCAAAACTATTGTGGTGCTTGAAGGTTTATTGTATAAAAAACTGGTCATCCACCAAAAAATTATGGGAAGACCATTGATGGAATTGAAGAATTCGACGCTCCGCTGTATGGGTTTCCAATCAAAGACCTAATGTTTGATGTTGACTCTTTTGAAGGAAGAGCCACGTGATCGAACAACAAGAAACGTGGCGGTATCTCTTAGAACTCTATCACACACATAAAAAAAATGTGTCGAAGACTTAGACATTACACAGAAGATCTGGCTTTCATCGAGGAGACCCGAGTTTGATTCTCGACAATGAAATTTTATTTTCTTATTTCTTTTATTTTATAGTTTCATCTTTTGTCACCAATTATATTTAAACTTTACCTAGGTTTGAGAAGCACTATAATGGATGATTTCAATAGTATCTTAAATTCAAAAGACTTTTATGAACTTGGTTTGAGAGGCACTATAATGGTCAAGTTCAATAGTATCTTAGATTAAAGACTTTTATGAACTTTGAACATTTAATAGTGTTATGTCATAGATATTTGGTTCAATTTCAACAAGTGAGGTTGAGGTCATTCAAATGGTTAATGTGATAATTCGGTCATTTTCAAGGTCTCTTTTGTTGAACGCCATCATGGCTGAGATGACTGAGATGAGCACCAGAGTGAGTTTGACAAGGAGGGTCGTAGAGAACCACACCCCGAGCCAAGCTCATGTTGGGCTTAACAAACCGAAAACCCAAAAACACAAACCCTTAAATGGGAATCAGGATGCTAAGGAATTAAAAAAACTTTATTTTTGACGTTGAACAATACTTGAAGGTTACAGGAACTTGCTCATAAGACCTAAGAGTTACGTTGGCCACAATGCATCTCATGAATGGTGGCGCTCGAAGGTGGATGATATAAAAAATAGGCCATGCACCATAAACTCATGGGAAGACCGTTGATGGAATCGATGCAATCAACGCTCCCCTTGATGGGTTGCCAATTAAAGACCTGACGTTTGATGTTGACTCTTTTGAAGAAAAAGCCACACAATCGAACACCTCGAAATGTCGCAGTAGCTCTAAGAACTCTATCATACGACCTGAGGGTTGAGGGCTACAGGAACTTTCTCATACGACCTGAGAGTTACGTTAGCCGCAATGCATCTCATGGACGATGCAAAACTATGGTAGTGCTCGAAGGTGAATGGTATAAAAATGGGTCATGCACCATAAACTCATGGGAAGATCGTTGATGGAATCGATGCAATCGACGCTCCCCTGGATGGGTTGCCAATCAAAGACCTAACATTTGATATTGACTCTTTTGAAGAAAGAGCCACACAATCTCACAGCTTTAAACGTCGCGGTAGCCCTGAGAACTCTAACACACATAGGGAAGGACCTGTCGAAGAGTTAGACATTAAAAAAAAGATTATGCTAAAACTCTTCAGCGATCTGACAAAAGACTTCAGGACATCTACACTAAAAATCCATTGTCGTCCAGCAGTCAAGATATCTAGCTTTCACCCAGGAGACCCGAGTTTGATTCTTGGCAATGGAATATTATTTTCTTATTTCATTTTATTTTACAGTTTCTATCTTAGACTAAAAAGACTTTTATGAACTTTGTACCTTTGTTAGAGTTATGTTATAGATATTTTGTTCAATTTAAAATGGCTAATACGATAATCCAGTCGTTTTCGAGGTCTCTCTTGTTGAACGACGTCATGGTTGAGATGAGCAGGTGATTCAAATGGTTAATGCGATAATCCTGTCGTTTTCGAGGTCTCTCTTTTTGAACGACATCATTGTTGAGATGAGCACTCGAGTGAGTTTGACAAGTTGGGCTGTAGAGAACCACACCTCAAGCAAAGTTCATGCGGGCTTAACAAACTTAAAATCCAAGAACACAACCCTTTAAATGGAAACCGGGATGCTAAGGAATTAAAAAGCTTTATTTTTTACGTAGAACAATACTTGAAGGTTACTGGAACTTGCTGATAGGACCTAAGAGTTATGTTGGTCGCAATGCATCTCACGGACGATGCAAAACTATGGTGGCGCTCGAATTTGAATGGTATAAAAAACGGGTCATGCACCATAAACTCATGGGAAGACTGTTGATGGAATCGATGCAATCGACGCTCCTTTGGATGGGTTGCCAATCAAAGACTTGATGTTTGATGTTTACCCTTTTGAAGAAAGAGTCACACGATCGAACAGCTCGAAACGTCGCGGTAATTCTGAGAACTCTATCACACACATGAAAGGACGTGTCAAAGAGTTAGACATTACCCAAAACATCATAGTAAAACTCTTGAGCGATTAGACAAAAGACTTTAGGACAACTACACAAAAAATTCATTGTTGTCCAACGGTTTGGATATTTGGCTTTAATTCTCTGAAATTGAATATTATTTTCTTATTTCATTTTATTTTACAGTTTCTATCTTAGACTAAAAAGACTTTTATGAACTTTGTACCTTTGTTAGAGTTATGTTATAGATATTTGTTTCAATTTCAACAAGTGGTGTTGAGGTAATTCAAATGGTTAATGCGATAATTCGGCTATTTTCGAGGTCTCTCTTGTTGAACGCCATCATGGTTGAGATGAGCACCCGAGTGAGTTTGACAAAGAGACTTGAATTTAAACTTTACCTACGTTTGAGAGGCACTATAATGGTCAAGTTCAATGGTATTTTAGATTAAAAAGACTTTTATGAACTTCGTACCTTTGTTAGTGTTACTTTGTACCTTTGTTATTGTTATGTTATAGACATTTGGTCAAGTTCAACAAGCGGGATTGAGGTGATTCAAATTGTTAATGTTTAGTTTGAACACGTGACATTGAAATCTTTAGTTTGACACTCTCCCAAATGAACACTGATTAATTATATTTTAAAAAAGAAATAATAATCGACTAAACCATAAGGTGCAATGAATGCAAATCAAACACAAGACCTTCCAATATTCAATCTAATGCTCTCCCAACTAAGCCATCCCAAATAACATAAAAAAAATGAATAATCAACTTAGTCAACCTATGCCAGTTATAATCACTAATTTTGAAAAGAATAGTCAAATTATGCAAATGTGAACCAAGTGTGGTGAACGTGGATCGAACACGTGACCTTCAGATCTTCAGTCTGACGCTCTCCCAACTGAGCTATCCCCGCAATCGTTAGAAATGAAAATTCATCAGTAAATATATTTTCGCCGATTCATTGAGATATTAAAAAGAAATAATGACTAATTTTTAGTCAGGTTATGCAAATAGAAACAGGTGCGGTGTACGTGGAGATTGAACACATGACCTTCAAATCTTAAATCTGACGCTCACCAAACTGAGCTATCCCCGCTAACATTAAAAATGAAAGTTTTTAAGTAAAGGTATTTCGGCTAATTAATTGAAATTTTAGAAAGAAATGATCACTAATTTTAAATCGAATAGTCAAATTGTGCATCCATGGGTCACGTGGATCGAACACGAGACCTTCAAATCTTCAATCTAACGCTCTCTCAACTAAACTATCCACACTAATGCTAAAAATGAAAATTCATCAGTAAAGGTATTTTCGCTACTTCATTGAAATTTTAAATAGAAATAATCACTAATTTTTAATAAGATATTCAAGTTATCCAACTTGTATAAGGTGCGGTGAACTATAACACGTTAGGTATTTCCGATAATTCATTGAGATTTCAGAAAGGAACAATGACTAATTTTAGATTGAATAGTCGGGTTATGCAACTAGAATCAGGTGCGGTGAACGTGGAGATCAAAACGTGACCTTCAAATCTTCAGTCTGACGCTCTCCCAACAGAGCTATCCCTGCTAATATTAAAAATAAAAATTGATAAGTAAAGGTATTTTCGCTAATTCATTATGTTGAAAAAAGAAATAATCACTAATTTTAGATTGAATAAGCAAGTTATGTTTTTAGATTGTATAGTCAGGTAATAAACTTGTATTAGGTGCGTTGAACGTGGATAAAACACATGTGACCTTCAAATCTTCAGTCTAACAATCTCCCAACTGAGCTACTATTGCTAACATTAAAAATGAATATTCATCAGTAAAGGTACTGGGTATACTTTTGGAAATTTAACAAAAGGCAATAGTATTAGACCGAGATGCTAGATTTAAATCTCGCTTCTGGAAAATTCAACAAAAGGCATTGGGTACACAGTTATAGTATGACATTCCACCCATAAACAGATGGTCAAACAGAAATGCTCAAGCAAATATTGGAAGACATATTGAGGGTATATGTGATGGATTTTGCAGGAAGCTGGGATAAGTACCTACCCCTTATGAAATTCGCTTATAATAATACTTGCCAAGACACCATACAAATGGCCACATACGAGGTTCTTTATGGACGAAGATTTCGATCCCCTATCTTTTCGGAAGAAGGGGGGCAAATGACAACTATTGGGCCAAAGCTAGTGCAAATTACCAACACCGCAGTCCAGAAGATTAAAGCTAGGATACAAACCGCACAAAGCCGAGAGAAAAGCTATGAAGACCTAAGGCGCAAGGACATGGAATTGTTGGTAGGGGATCATATATTCCTAAAGGTAGCACCCCATGAGAAGGGTGCTCAGGTAGGGTAAAAAGGGGAAGCTAAGCCCTAAGTTTATCTGTCCCTTTGAGATATTAGAAAGAATTGGATCTGTGGCCTATAGAATTGGGCAATGCCCAAACTTGTCTGCAGTACATAATATCTTTCATGTATCCGTACTACGGAAGTATACACTAGGGCTATTATTTATAAGAATATTAAGTCATAAATTGGGTAACAAATTATTGTTTTTAACTACACGTCATCTTCAGATTAATGAGCAAACTGAGGTGGTCAATAGAACACTAGTTGCATTGCTTAGGGCTATTTATTTGTAAGAATATTAAGTCTTGGGACGAATGTTTGCTACTAATTGTTCTCTTTTTGAAGTTGCTTACGGATTTAATCCACTTACGCGTCTTGATTTGCTTTCTATTCATTCTACTATTTTTGTGAGTAAAGCAGCCACAAGTAAGGCAAATGGGATCAAAACATTGCATAAAGAGGGGAAGGAGACAATTAAGAAACAAAATTTCAATGTTGCTACAAGAATTAACAAAGGACGGAATCAAATCATTTTTCAAACAAGTAACTGGGTTTGGATACATTTTCGCAAGGAGTGATTCCCATCTCAAAGGAAGACAAAGTTACATCCAAGAGGGGATGACCCTTATCAAGTCCTTGAAAGAATTAATAACAATGCATGTAAAATGATCTTCCACGAGAATTTTCAGCACATTCTACTTTCAATGTTGCTGACTTGAGTCCTTTTGATGTAGGTGATGATTTTTTGATTCGAGGACGAATCCTTTTGAAGAGGGGGAAGATGATAAGGATCACGGTGTTTCAAATGTTCCAACTGGACCCATTACACGATCCAAGGCCAAGAAGATTCAACAAGCATTCATTCTTCATCTACAAAATTGGATAGGCTCGGTTCAACTATTATTTCATGTGCTACAAGCTTATTAGATTGAGGAAGGACTATTTGGAGCTTCAGAAGTGAATATTTACACAGTTGAAGGAGAAAATGAAGTTGCAAGCATCATTACATGAGTTGTTAGAAAACTTTATTTATTTTTTATTTCATAAAGTTTGTAATGGTAGAATTGTCAAATTGACTTCGTTCTTTTTTTAGATTTAAGGGGATCGAGATTAAATCCCAGCCACTAACTTTTTTTTGTGGGAGTATAAATACCCACAAATTATTATGTAAAAATCAGATTTGTGAGGAATGAAATTGATCTCTCAAGTTGAGAAGTTCCCCTTCGAAATCCGAGCATGAGCCATGCAGTCACGCTTTGACATTGTGTGGTTGAGTGAAATTCTCAACCTTCTACTTATTTTTGGGATTTCTTTTCTCCTTGTAATTTATTCTTGTACGGAATGTATTAAGCACATGGATTTATTAATTACGGTGAACTTTTGTATAAAACGAAGTAAACACAAATGGAGTAACATGAGATAGAAGTAAACAGAGTAATAAAAAGAAACTACATAAGCTTAAAGGAAGTGAATCCCATTTTAGAATATAAATATTGTTCAATTGTAGCAAAGAAGTAGTTTTGAAAACTAGCCACTCCATATCAATCTATGTTTGGAAAACTAAAATAAAGAAAAAATAAATAAATAAAAATATTTTTCAAAAACTTAATTGGGTGTGAAATTTTGCTTAAAATTCAAATGTTTTCATTTCTTTTTTTTTTATAAAAGGATAAAACACATAATTTTGAAATAAAACAAAAAAATAAAATAGTTATCGAATGAGCCTAATTTTTAACATATCTATCCCAAAGGGATGCATGGGCTCTAGTGGCAATGCTGCTTCAACTGTGTGATAGACCATGTGAAGTAAACATGACAATAATAGCAGGTTCTAAAGCACAAAAATATGTGGATAAATTTCATATGCTGAGGTCGGATAAATTTCATATATTGAGGTGCGGAAAACATATACACACGGGAAACTAAAAATGATAGATCCACTGTAAGGGCATTTGGTCTAGTGGTATAATTTTTCTTTTACAAATTAGGTGGAATGAACAAACAAAAATAATGAGTTTAAAATTACCAAACAAAATATCAATTTTTAAATGGAATGGAGACATAAGACTATTCTAAAAAACAAAAGGACAAAAGAAAAATTAAGTACATTTTCAACTAATGCATTTGGTTGAGAGATATTATGGCCAATATAAGGAAAATATAGCATTAACTAATTTTCATGGACACATATGGATCCTTAGCATACTCAAATGACTGTTATTATTGGTATCAAACCAATAACAATTCATATCAGCTAAATCTTCCAATTGATAATTAGGCCAGAGAAAGAACTTGAATTTATTTTTATATCTATCAACATGTTTGCTACTTTTATCTAAAACTTGATCACGAGTTTTTCTTATTTGCATTGTAAAATTATGTATTTCTATGGATATTATTTCTATTTCTAGAATTGAAACAAAAACATGTGGATAAATTTCAAATATTGAGGCGCATAAAAGATAGATCCACTACAAGGCATTTGGTCTAGTGGTATGATTCTCGCTTAGGGTGCGAGAGGTCTTGAGTTTGATTCTCGGAATGTAGTTTAGTTATCAATAGGGTCTAACCCAAAGTAATGCACAACTTCAACTTATATAAATTTTATATATTAAGGCACGGAAAATATATATACTAGCAACTAAGAATTATACTTCTACTGCAAAGGCATTTGGTCTAAGTGGTATGATTATCATTTTGGGTGTGAGAGGTCTCAAGTTCGATTCTCAAAATGCCCCCAACAATATTATATCAAAATGAATTATGCAAGATAATATGATTTAAAATGTGGTTTTTAAACATTGAACCAAGAAGATGAGAATAGAGAATGAAACATATTCTTGGGAGAATAAAGATCGTCTTGAGCCGGACTTCAAAAAGACCATTACACAAATTGTTCTTGTATTCTTTCTAGGAACTTTTCAGTCAAATAGATCATCTGTTGTCACAATCCTAATTGTTCTTGTTTACTTTCTAGGAACTTTTCAGTCAAATAGGTCTGTTGTCACAATCCTAATTCTTCTTGTATTCTTTTTAGGAACTTTTCAGTCAAATAGGTCATCTGTTGTCACAAACCTAGAACTGTATTCTTTCTATAAACTTTTCCGTCAAATAGGTCATTTGTTGTCACAATCCTAGAACTGTATTCTTTCTATGAACTTTTAAGTCAAATAGGTCATCTGCTGTCACAATCCTTTTAAGGAAGATGCGCCGAAATAACCGATGAAGAAGTTTCAGAGAGGCATAGGTTCGATTCCTGTCACCTTGATGTGGTATTCTCAGGGGCCGAAGTGTAAAGCCCAATAGTCTATCCGTGGTTAGGAAGGCAGGCATGTTGTCCACCGTCGTCACATAGGTCATCTGTCGTCACAATCCTTTTAAGAAAGATGCGCCCAAATAACCGATGAAGAAGTTTGAGAGAGCCATAGTTCGAATCCGGTCACCTTGATGTTGTATTCTCAGGGGCCGAAGTGCAAAGCCCCATAGCCTATCCGTGGTCAGGAAGGCAGGCGAACCGCACATACTGAAAAAAATAAAAAAGAAGATCTCCTTTTCTATCACACGTAGAATTGTCATTCTTTTGTCTTTTGAAACCCCTTACCTTATCAGTCATTAGGCAGGTTTTTGGTATCATATATCGAGATAATTATTATGAAAAAGCTATTCCACTAGTGTGACTTAGATACCCTTTCTTTGTGGTATCGGTCATGCTATTTGAATAGCCTGAAGTCATCATAGCCTCTCCATCGGTTCCGAAGACTCCTTCGGCATCAATGTGCTCCAATGAAAGAGATTAGACCCTTTCCTGAACTAGAACTGGGCACAAAACGCCGAGGAGAAAGGCGAAAGCGAGCTCTTTTCGCGTATACGCAATCTCGAAACCCAATTAGCTCACGAACTGTCTCCTCAACCCTGGCGAGTATGAGTGCTTGGTAAGAGAGAATGTCGAATGAGAAAGAAATTTGATTACGACAACATTCGCAACTACCAAAGTGCACTAAACCTAGTAGAGATCTTCAACCTAACGATAATGGAACTTCAAGCCCATTTAATCAACCCGCTTTGTACCTTATTGTTGACCGAATCGAATGCACTCCATGCCTAAATTCTCTCTCAGTCACCCAAAAATGAAGGACGATCAGATCCGAAGTTTACGTATCAAAGAGAAAATGGATCTGAGTTCTACACGCTTTCATTTTCAAAAGCTTTGCTTGCCTACGGTACTTTATTCAGGATGTGCAACAATACGGTCATCTCTCAGCCGTGTATAGAGAATTCCTTGATCATTTACTTGGCGGATAACACAAATGAAATCGCTTCCCTGACCGCCCATCTTAGGAGTTCATTCTTGTCTTGTCACAATCCTAGAACTGTATTATTTCTAGGAACTTTTCAGTCAAATAGGTCATCTGTTGTCACAATCCTTTTAAGGAAGATGCGCCGAAATAACCGATGAAGAAGTTTTAGAGAGGCATAGGTTCGAATCCTGTCACCTTGATGTGGTATTCTCAGGGGCCGAATTGCAAAGCCCAGTAGTCTATCCGTGGGTAGGAAGGCAGACATGTTGTCCACTGTCGTCACATAGGTCATCTGTCATCACAATCCTTTTAAGAAAGATGCGCCAAAATAACCGATGAAGAAGTTTCAGAGAGCCATAGGTTCGAATCCTGTCACATTGTTGTGGTATTCTCAGGGGCCGAAGTGCAAAGCCCTATAGCCTATCCTTGGTCAGGAAGGTAGGCAAACCGTGCACACTGAAAAAAAAAAAGAAGATCTACTTTTCTATCACACGTAGAATTGTCATTCTATTGTCTTTTGAAACCCCTTACCTTATCAGTCATCAGGCAGGTTTTTGGTATCATATATCGAGATAATTATTATGAAAAAGCTATTCCACTAGTGTGATTTAGATACCCTTTCTTTGTTGTATCGGTCATGCTATTTAAATAGCCTGAAGTCATCATAGCCTCTCCATCGGTTCCAAAGACTCCTTCGGCATCAATGTGCTCCAATGAAAGAGATTAGACCCTTTCCTGAACTAGAACTGGGCACAAAACACCGAGGAGAAAGTCGAAAGCGAGCTCTTTTCGCGTATACGCAATCTCGAAACCCAATTAGCTCACGAACTGTCTCCTCAACCCTGGCGAGTATGAGTGCTTGGTAAGAGAGAATGTCGAATGAGAAAGACATTCGATTACGACAACATTCGCAACTACCAAAGTGCACTAAACCTAGTAGAGATCTTCGACCTAACGATAATGGAACTTCAAGCCCATTTAATCAACCCGCTTTGTACCTTATTGTTGACCGAATCGGATGCACTCCAAGCCTAAATTCTCTCTCAGTCACCCGAAAATGAAAGGAAGATCAGATCCGAAGTTTACGAATCGAAGAGAAAATGGATCTGATTCAGCTAGGTTCTTCCATTCGAGAATGCATGCGTATCGGTATCCTCTTTAGGACTGGTTGCTTCCTTTTTTTGTTTATACATTTGGAGAAACCTCCTAAGCCCGCCTTTCTTATCAGGTGTGATTCAATCTTTCAGCTCAAACTTTCCTATCGTCCAACGGAAAAGGTAGGAGTGCGACTACCTTTTCCTTTTCTTGCCTGAGCCAAGGGATCATTTAGTTTCTACCAAAAAGTTCACTATCTATTAGTTGCCGTAATCGAATGTATTTCTCATTTCATGTTAACTCCTTCAAGAGCTTCCTGGTCCGTAGTAGATGAAACCTTGGACTTCTATCGGACTTATAGCATTGCTAGGTGAGCTCGCTGTTGAGGGTTGGCCTTACAGGAGATCGAGCAGCCTTTCTTTTCCTACCTGGTATGCTTTCCCGCTTATCATGCAACTAGCCAACTAGCCAAATAGAGAGGGAGAGGGATCATGTCAATCAATTTGTATGTGCATTTTGTCCATCCTGTACTTTCCTGCTTAGCTTTCTTAGCCAACATCTCTGGTTTCCCCCGAACCAAGAGGTTCTACTTGCCCATACCCAACAGTCACACTTTCAGCCGAAAGACTGATTTTTTTCATAGAGTCGGTTCATAGATCAAGAAAGAATGAAGCTGCTTACAGGGAAGTTTACGCGATCAGTCTTTTCATACTCGCCTTTTCATTAACCCTGCTATCAACCTAGCCATTCTAGCTTGTTGCTTTAAGGGGTCTCCCCACTGTAGATTACTCGAATTGGTTCTCGCGTCCCTGTGCCAAAAAGGATCGGCGAGTTTGGTTTGAGTTTTCATCGATTGAGTGGATCCATATGCTCCGCGCGGGGGGGGGGTGACGAGGTATAGCGTAGTCTAGTCAGTGCATCTGTTTTGGGTATGTTGTCTGCTAAAGGTTTTAGGAAAGGGGGTACAAATTTTCTACATAGGTCATCTGTGTTCACAATCCTTTTAAGGAAGATGCTCCCAAATAATCAGTGAACAATAATAGTCTTTAAAGAAGTTTCAGAGAGCATGAAGAGGCAGAACAGAGAATAGAAGTGAGTCGTGCAAGGAAGAAGGAACTAGTAGGTTTAATTTGGGTTCGTTTGAACTAAAAAACAAACCAAAAATTTTCAAACGAACCAAAATTTAAGACTCACTAGCTTAAAGTCCATATGTGGTAAAAAAAAAAAAAAAACCTTCTGCGGCCCAACCCTTATTCGCAGTCCGCATCCAACCATTTCTTTCTCAACCTACACGTATGCTACAGGCCAAACTCACATAACTAGTCAGAAGATGCGGCCCACAACTGAACAGAAGACAAGTGTCACAATCGAACTCTTACAGTAGTGAGACAATGATTCTGTTACATTTGTTCTAATCCAATGAACAAGTCAACCATGTAAAATTTGACTGAACGAACAATAGCAGTGTATGCTTGAATCACGTTTAGAAGAAATATTTTAGAAAACGTGAGTGAGGAAATACAGTAAAAACAATTTCAAATAAACCAATGTTATAAGCTAAAAGTTAAGAAACAACAACTGGTCACGTTCTCCTATAGTACATTTTGGGACATTTTAGTCCTGATGGATGTAGATATGATTTTGAGGACTAATCATACACCCCGTATTGGCACAACAATAATAGTAAAGGTCTATCTAAGATGAAAGCAAGTAAAACGTGTTTGGAATGAGCATGCCACCATGAACCATAAATCATTTACAGGAATAGCTGAGACATCTAACACGCAACCATAGGCAACATGCCTTGGCCAATCATGACCGCGACATCTGCCCTTACACAATTTGTCAATATCTCTATCAACCGGCTCTTCATAAACTCAACGTTGTATGATGAGGCTGACTTTAGGTCTCGCGACGCGCTTCTAGCTGATCTCAGTATTGAGGAGTCTTTTCCAACCTACTAGGAGCTATTGAAAATCACTTCTCGGTTTGTTAACTCTTCAAGTCTTCTCTGTTGGTGTCTTTCCTACTTTCTTCGATGGAAACAATTTCTTCTTTGCATGACGTCATACCACCTACTTTTACTTGATGTTTTCTTGGTCAGAATAATAACATTTCAAGTTACTAACGTGGACAACAGAATTAGTCTGTATCCATAGGAGAAATTGGATCCTATATGATGTCTTCCTAATCTTGTGGATAACTTCGACTAGTCCATAGAATTTTCGCACAAGTCTTTTGTTCTTGTTGCTTTGAAATCAAAGTTGATCTAACCTTAACTTATCATAACTCTCTATTTGCTTTGAAATTATCGTGGTCGACCCTTCTCTTCATCCGTCTGGTTGGTATTTTAGCGTGAACATGTGTTGCTTTAGTGGTTTGTTTTTGTCTCCCTTCTTCAGTAGAGGTGTTGGCTTGGTGGCTTTGCCAAGCATTTGAGTGATCAGTGACAAGAGCCTTTGGAGGTCAAATAAACCCGACTGTGAACATGCCATTTTGCTATTTGTAGAATTCAACTAGCACAGGCTGAGCCGCATGACATCTATTTGTGGTAGGCGACATAAAACTAATCTTGTGATTTCTCTCTCTTGGTGGGTTAAACCCAATATTTGACCTTCTTGTTTTGGGTCGTGGTATTCATGTAGTGGCAAAAAAGTTTTTGTTGAGGTTGGCACACTTGAGCTCCCCCTTTTCAAATACAACAATGGCAGCAAGTGTAGATTCATCATGGCTAAGATTCTTTCTCAATTGTACTATCATCATCATTTTCACCCCTCTTGGTTGATGGATGTTTGTCTAAATGATCGTTGGGTTAGACTCCGTTACTACTACGCATTTTTCTAGGGGCATGTAAATGACTCTGTGTTCTAGCAGGATGTCAATCCCGGACTATTTGGGCTCTAGAATGTTGGATATGAAGGCTGACTATTTATAGTAAAAATCTGATAGAGATATATATACTAAATAATTATATATAGTAGGTGGTTACAGATAGTGAAGCTATATATAATAAATTGAAATCATATGTATACCCATTAGTTAGTGCTTCCTAAATGTACATTTCTCATTCTCCATATCCTCTCTTTGCATACCTAAAGTCATTAATACAAAACCATTAGTCAATATTTCTTCTTACATTTTCTCTATCATGTTCTTTGTGTTCATTTAGATCAAGTGTGTGTGTTGTTGTGTGATTCTAATAACTGGTATCAGAGCGAGGAGAGATTCACCACGATCTGTGAAGATGGAAAGTTCAAATACTGGAATTGAAAAGTTTGATGAATTTGATATAAGTTTCTAGAAGATGCAGATTGTAACTAGCAAATAGTAATTGAAGCTCAACATAAAGTAGTTTAAAGTTCTCCTTACCTAACTAAAGTTTATCTCATCTTTAATGAAACATGAATTGCCCTGAAGTTCATGAAATGCTTATAGACTCCAACTATGAGTACTATTAATGCAATTATGTTTCATATGAGTTTGTCATAAATGAAACTAAGGTGCATTCAATACAACTTTATTTTCTTGACATACGAGGCAAAATAGAAAAATTAAATCAATCAAACTGATGAACTGAACCGAATCAATCCAACCAAAATTGATTAGTTTGTTTCTTTTGTTGGGTTGTTGGTTTATTTGATAACCCTTGTATATTATAACCGTTCAACTTTTCGTTTTATAGCCCTCCAACTACTAAGAGAAAAATATATTTGAGTAGAAGCTAAAAATATTAGGTATTCAAGAAAAGGCATTTGGTTTAGTGGTATGATTTTCACTTGGGGTGCAAG
>NW_019268664.1:0-3804 GCF_002738365.1 Cucurbita moschata
CATGCAAAGCAAGCGGTCTACCATTTGAGCTACATCCCCACGATTCTTATGTCACAAAATCCTAAACGTCTCGTCATCAATAATAGTGACATGAAAAACTATCCATGTTCATTATGTCGTAAATAAGAAAAAATTGAAAAGAAATAATATATTTAGTGATCGATTCATTTGGAGATGCAAGATATCAACCCTGTACTTTCCACATCAGAAGTGAGCGCTCTACTATCTGAACTACATCCCCACGATTCTTATATCAGAAAACCCTAAACCTCCCGTCATCAATAATTGTAAAAATGAAAAAATATCTATGCTCATTATTTCATAAATAAGGAAATATGGAATAGTATATTTAGTGATAATGAAAAAATATCTCCGCTCATTATTTCATAACTTTAGTGATCGATTCATTTGGAGATGCAAGGTATCGATCTCCATACTTTCCACATCGGAAGCGAGCGCTCTACCATTTGAGCTACATCCCCACGATTCTTACATTAAAAAATCCTAAACCTCCCGTCATCAGTAATTGTGAAAATGAAAAATATCTTCGCTCATTATTTCATAAATAAGCAAAGATGTAATAGAAATAAAATATTAATAACATAGTTTACATATGTGTCACTTGTGTTATTTTAATGTATTTATTTACTTGGTAAATTTCCACATCGGAAGCAAGCGCTCTACCATCTGAGCTACATCCCCACGATTCTTACATTAAAAAATAGGTCATCTAATTGTTCTTGTATTCTTTCTAGGAACTTTTCAGTTAAATAGGTCATCTATTGTCACAATCCTAGAACGGTATTCTTTCTAGGAACTTTTCAGTCAAATAGGTTGTCTTTTTAGTCAAATAAGTCATATGTTGTCACAATCCTAATCTAATTGTTCTTGTATTCTTTCTAGGAACTTTTGTATTCTTTCTAGGAACTTTTCAGTCAAATAGGTCATCTGTTGTTACAATCCTAATTGTTCTTGCTTTCTAGGAACTTTTCAGTCAAATAGGTCATCTGTTGTCACAATCCTGGAACGGTATTCTTTCTAGGAACTTTTCAGTCAAATAGGTTGTCTTTTTAGTCAAATAGTTTATATGTTGTCACAATCGTAATTGTTCTTGTATTCTTTCTAGGAACTTTTGTATTATTTCTAGGAACTTTTCAGTCAAATAGGTCATCTGTTGTCACAATCCTAATTATTCTTGTATTCTTTCTAGGAAATTTCAGTCAAATAGGTCATCTGTTGTCACAATCCTAGAACGGTATTCTTTCTAGGAACTTTTCAGTCAAATAGGTCATCTATTGTCACAATCCTTTTAAGGAAGATGTGCCGAAATAACCGATGAAGAAGTTTCAGAGAGCCATAGGTTCGAATCCTGTCACCTTGATGTGGTATTCTCAGGGGCCGAAGTGCAAAGCCCCGTAGTCTATCCGTGGTTAGGAAGGCAGGCATGTTGTCCACTGTCGTCACATAGGTCATCTGTCGTCACAATCCTTTTAAGAAAGATGCGCCCAAATAACCGATGAAGAAGTTTTAGAGAGCCATAGGTTCGAATCCTGTCACATTGATGTGGTCCTCTCAGGGGCCTAAGTGCAAAGCCCCATAGCCTATCCATGGTCAGGAAGGCAGGTGAGTCACGCACACTGAAAAAAAAAAAAAAAAGAAGATCTCCTTTTCTATCACACGTAGAATTGTCATTCTTTTGTCTTTTAAAACCCCTTACCTTATCAGTCATCAGGCAGGTTTTTGGTATCATATATCGAGATAATTATTATGAAAAAGCTATTCCACTAGGGTGACTTAGATACCCTTTCTTTGTGGTATCGGTCATGCTTTTTGAATAGCCTGAAGTCATCATAGCCTCTCCACCGGTTTCGAAGGCTCCTTCGGCATCAATGTGCTCCAATGAAAGAGTTCAGACCCTTTCCTGAACTAGAACCGGGCACAAAACGCCGAGGAGCAAGTCGAAAGCGAGCTCTTTTTGCGTATACGCAATCTCGAAACCCAATTAGCTCACGAACTGTCTCATCAACCCTGGCGAGTATGAGTGCTTGGTAAGAGAAAATGTTGAATGAGAAAGACATTCGATTACGACAACATTCGCAACTACCAAAGTGCACTAAACCTAGTAGAGATCTTTGACCTAACGATAATAGAACTTCAAGCCCATTTAATCAATCCGCTTTGTACTTTATTGTTGACCGAATCGAATGCACGCCAGACCTAAATTCTCTCTCAGTCATCTGAAAACAAAAGGAAGATCAGATCCAAAGTTTACGAATTGAAGAGAAAATGGATCTGAGTTCTACACGCTTTCATTTTCAAAAGCTTCACTTGCCTACGGTACTTTATTCAGGATGTGCAACAATACGGTCATCTCTCAGCCGTGTATAGAGAATTCCCTTATCATTTCCTTGGCAGATAACACAAATGAAGTCGCTTCTTTGACCGCCCATCTTTTGAGTCCATTCTTGTCTTGTTTGTTTGTTGTACTATTCTATACCTCTCTCGATTGATAGAAAGACGTTCGGTAGCTGGGAGGGCCAAACGTGAGGGAACTTTCCTTTTCACGGTAGGCAAAGGTAAAGCGAGAGCTGCATATGTCCACAGTGATCAAGGAAGAGCGACTTCTTCTTTAAAAGATGTTGGTTTTATCGAAATTGTTAGATCCGCTTTCGTTAAAGAAAAAATAGGAGCTCTTGGTTTGGCCGATGTCGATTCGTATGGCAATGCGGACTCGATTTAGGATGAGGATTCCGCTTTTCATACTGCTGCTATGAGCCGAAAGAGCTGGTAAGCTATCTTGCTAAACGAAAGAAAAAAGCACGTACGCGTTGACCTTGTTACAAGGGGCGGGGGCCAGCCAAAGAAGGTCAGTCGAACTAGGTTAGGACCCTTGATCCAATTCAGCTAGGTTCTTCCATGCGAGAATGCATGTGTATCGGTATCTTCTTTAGGACTGGTTGCTTTCTCTTTTTGTTTATACGTTTGGAGAAACCTCCTAAGCTCGTCTTTCTTATCAGGTGTGATTCAATCTTTCAGCTCAAACTTTTCTATCGTCTGACGGAAAAGGTAGGAGTACGACTACCTTTTCCTTTTCTTGCCCGAGCCAAGGGATCATTCAGTTTCTACCAAAAAGTTTGCTATCTATTAGTTGCCGTAATCGAATGTATTTCTCATTTCATGTTAGCTCCTCCAAGAGCTTCCTGGTCCGTAGTAGATGAAACCTTGGACTTCTATCGGACTTATAGCATTGCCTGGTGAGCTCGCCGTTGAGGGTTGGCCTTACAGGAGATCAAGCAGCCTTTCTTTCCCTACCTGGTATGCTTTCCTGCTTATCGTGCAACTAGCCAACTAGCCAAAGAGAGAGGGAGAGGGATCATGTCAATCAATTTGTATGTGCATTTTGTCCATCCTGTACTTTCCTGCTTAGCTTTCTTAGCCAACATATTCGGTTTCCCCCGAACCAAGAGGTTCTGCTTATCCATACCCAACAGTCACACTGATTTTTTAGACTGAACAAACAATAGCAGTCAAATGTAGATTACTAGCAGCCGAAAGACTGATTTTTTTCATAGAGTCGGTTCATAAATCAAGAAAGAATGAAACTGCTTACAGGGACGTTTACGCGATACATCTTTTCATACTTGCCTTTTCATTAACCCTGCTATCAACCTAGCCATTCTCACTTGTTGCTTTAAGGGGTCTCCCCACTATAGATTACTCGGATTGGTTCTCGTGTCCCTGTGCCAAAAAGGATGGGCGAGTTTGGTTTGAGTGTTCATCGATTGAGTGGATCCATATGCTCCG
>NW_019268664.1:3832-7083 GCF_002738365.1 Cucurbita moschata
GGATTGACGAGATGTAGCATAGTCTAGTCAGTGCATCTGTTTTGGGTATGTTGTCCGCTAAAGGTTTTAGGAAAGAGGGTACAAATTTTCTACATAGGTCATCTGTGGTCACAATCCTTTCAAGGAAGATGCTCCCAAATAATCGGTGAACAATAATAGTCTTTAAAGAAGTTCCGAGAGCAAGAAGAGGCAGAACAGAGAATAGGAGTGAGTCGTGCAAGGAGAAGAAACTAGTAGGTTTAATTTGGGTTCGTTTGAACTAAAAAACAAACAAAAAGTTTTCAAACGAACCCAAATTTAAGACTCACTAGCTCAAAGTCCATATGTGGTAAAAAAAAAAAAAACCTTCTGTGGCCCAACCCTTATTTGCAGTTCACATCCAACCATTTCTTTTTCAACCTACACGTATGCTCCAGGCCAAACTCACGTAACTAGTCAGAAGATGCGGCCCACAACTGAACGGAAGACAAGTGTCACAATCGCACTCTTGCAATAGTGAGACAATGATTATGTGACATTTGTTCTAATCCAATGAACAAGTCAACCATGCAAAATTTAGACTGAACGAACAATAGCAGTGTATGCTCGAATCACGTTTAGAAGAAATATTTTAGAAAAAGTGAGTGAGGAAATACATTAAAAACAATTTCAAATAAACCAATGTTATAAGGTAAAAGTGAAGAAACAACAACTGGTCACGTTCTTCTATAGTACATTTTGGGACATTTTAGTCCTGATGGGTGTAGATATGATTTTGAGGACTAATCATACACCCCGTATTGGCACAACAATAATAGTAAAGGCCTATCTAAGATGAAAGCAAGTAAAACGTGTTTGGAATGAGCATGCCACCATGAACCACAAATCGTTTACAAGAATAGTTGGGACATCTAACATGCAGCCATAGGCAACATGCCTCGACCAATCATTACCACGACATCTGCCCTCACACAATTTGTCAATATCTCTATCAACCGGCTCTTCATAAACTCAACGTTGTAAGATGAGGCTAACTTTAGGTCTCGCGACGCGCTTCTAGCTGATCTCAGTATTGAGGAGTCTTTTCCAACCTACTAGGAGCTGTTGAAAATCACTTCTCAGTTTGTTAACTCTTCAAGTCTTCTCTGTTGGTGTCTTTCCTACTTTCTTCGCTTGAAACAATTTCTTCTTTGCATGACGTCATACCACCTGATTTTACTTGATGTTTTCTTGGTCGGAATAATAACATTTCAAGTTACTGACGTGGACAACAGGGTTAGTCTGTATCCATAGGAGCAATTGGATCCTATATGATGACTTTCTAATCTTGTGGAGAACTTCGACTAGTCCATAGAATTTTCGCACTAGTCTTTGGTTCTTGTTGCTTTGAACTCAAAGTTGATCTAACCTTAACTTATCATAACTCTCTATTTGCTTTGAAATTATCGTGGTCGACCCTTCTCTTCATCCGTCTGGATGGTATTTTTGCATGAACACGTGTTTCTTTAGTGGTTTGTTTTTTTGTCTCCCTTCTTCAGTAGAGGTGTTGGCTTGGTGTCTTTGCCAAGCATTTGAGTGATCAGTGACAAGAGCCTTTGGAGGTCAAATAAACCCAACTGTGAACATGCCATTTTTCTATTTCTAGAATTCAACTAGCTCAGGCTGAGCCGCATGACATCTATTTGTGGTAGGCGACATAAAACTAATCTTGTGATTTATCTCTCTTGGTTGGGTTAAACCCAATATCTGACCTTCTTGTTTTGGGTCGTGGTATTCATGTAGTGGCAAAAAAGTTTTTGTTAAGGTTGGCACACTTGAGCTCCCCCTTTTCAAATACAACAATGGCAGCAAGTGTAGATTCATCATGGCTAAGATTCTTTCTCAACTGTATTATCGTCATCATTTTCACCCCTCTTGGTTGATGGATGTTTGTCTGAATGATCGTTGGGTTAGACTCCGTTACTACTTGCATTTTGCTAGGGGCATGTAAATGACTTTGTGTTCTAGCAGGATGTCAATCCCAGACTATTTGGGCTCTAGAATGTTGTATATGAAGGCTGACTATTTATAGTAAAAATCTGATAGAGATATATATACTAAATAATTATATATAGTAGGCGGTTACATATAGTGAAGCTATATAAAATAAATTGAAATCATATGTATACCCATTAGTCAGTGCTTCCTAAATGTACATTTCTCATTCTCCATATCCTCTCTTTGCATACCTGAAGTCATTAATACAAAACCATTAGTCAATATTTCTTCTTACATTTTCTCTATCATGTTCTTTGTGTTCATTTAGATGAAGTGTGTGCGTTGTTATGTGATTCTAATAACTGGTATCAGAGCGAGGAGAGATTCACCACGATCTGTGAAGATGGAAAGTTCAAATACTGGAATTGAAAAGTTTGATGGATTCGATATAAGTTTCTAGAAGATGCAGATTGAAGATTATCTATCCGAGAAAGATATTCACGAACCCATTTTGGGGGTGAAGCTGGATACCATGACCACGGAGGAGTGGAAGCTCAAGGATTGTCACGCCGTAGGGTTAATCTGGTTGACGCTGCCAGGGAACCAAAGAAAGTGCTTTTAGAAATTTTCCATATAGACGTTTAGGGACCATCTCTAGTTTCTTCATTTCTAGTACCAAAATTTCATGGATTAGAGGTCTCGCACTGTGCAACGACAACTCTTTGTTTTCCTAAGGCTAGTCAGATATCTCATGACCACTCTTTTCCTCCTCACCATATCTAGACACTATAACGTTGATCCAATATTGTCTTCTATAGTTAACGTTCACTCTTTAACGTCCAAGGACATTTTATAACTACCACGAAAATAAAAACATACAATAAATTCATACAAGTTTTACAATATATCATATACTACAAAATTGGGTTAGACTGCTTACTTGGTCGTGGAGAGACGTATCATCGAGCTGAGTCATAGAGATATACAACTCTTTATCCTAAGAAAAAATCTATATAATTTAAAATCTAGCTGCTCTGATACCAATCTGTCACAACCCAAATTTCAAGGGTTCAAAACTCAAATAGAAACTACAATTGAGAGTGAAAACAAATAAAATAAAAGTAAATTAATATAAAATAAGAAAATGTTGTAAAATTAAAATGAGATTGAGAAAACAACACAACATTAAATATAAAATAAAATTATAAGATGGTGTTTTCAAATTTATCCAAACAGAAAGAAAAAAAAAGTGTTTGGGATACAATTACAAAAAAAAAAAAAAAAAAAAAAAAAAA
>NW_019268664.1:7333-20615 GCF_002738365.1 Cucurbita moschata
TTTCAAATCGTACTGTTCCTTAACCAGATTCTTGAACTCATAGTACCATATATAAAGTTGGTATCCTCTAATAAAACAGGAATTTCTCTTAAGATCATTAAATTCTTATAGACTCCAGGCTCAATATCATTAATATAATTATGTTTTATCTTGAACACCCCAAACATGAATCGGTAATTATTCTTAGTGCTTGGATACAACACTCTTTTTCTTAGTTCTTGGAATGCTCTACCACCGAGCTATGGACCCATTTTGCATGATTTCATCTTTAGTGACCCCTTCTATAGAGTGCCAGTCCAAAAGTGTAAAAAATGTCTGTCCAAAATAAAAGGGCCCAACCAAGTTCAAACGGGTGATCGGTCAAATTCTCTACCACTGAGCCATGGATCCATTTTGTAGGATTTTAACCTTAGTGACCCCTTAGACATAGTGTCGGTCCAAAAAGTGTAACAAATTTCTATCCTAGATAGAAGGGCCCAACTAGGTTCGAATTGGTGACCACTTGATCTGCAATCAAATGCTCTAACATTGAGCTATGGTCCCATTTTGTATGATCTCAACCTTAGTGACCCCTTCTACAGATTATCGGTCCAAAAGTGACCCTACCGAATCAACTATGGACCAATTTTGTATAAATTGGTGGATTACCTATCGAGAATTAAACACAGGTCGTTAGATTCAAAGTCGAAAGTGCTAACCACTACACCATAGAACCACTTGTTAAACTTTATTTTGGCAGCGATTTTGATAAGCGCCAACAACGCTTGATTTTGCAACGCTAGAGGCCGTAGTATGCTTACAGACTTTCACACGGTGTTTTCAACTTCTTTTATAGGTAATTGAACTTTTGAGAACATGCAAATGATTGGTTGGATTAGTATTAGTTTGAGAAGACAGAGGAGAGAAGAGAGACTTTGTTAGAAACTCTCCCATAGGTAATCTCCCAAGGTGTTTTCAACTTCTTTTATAGGTAGAATTTTAAAATCAAACCACAATAAAATTTACTTCTATCTAGCAAAATTATTTTTTGTTTGAAACAAGATTATTCCGTTCTTTTTCTAAAACTAACTTTGACTCTCGAATAGATTTTAATAGTTTTGTTAATTAAATTTTCTTTAAAATTTTTGTACATGGAGTACCATGGAAATAATACTTTTTTTTTATATACAATTTTGTAATTTGTATGGTATTATTCGAGGCTTTTGAATAAAATATGATAATTGATTCTCTGTCCTCTTTGACAATTTTAGATACCTCTATATCCGATATTTGATGCGTCACGTTTCATTATGAGATCTGCTCTTGGGTCAATAAGACTTAAGCAAAGAGTTTATTTGACTAATGATTTGATTTTTTTGGGTTGTAGAGATATCCCTTACAAATCAAGACTTTGTATTATTTTGAAGACACTCATCAAGACATTTGTAAATGTGCCTGATATCTTGAAGGATATAAGACACGTAATTGAGAGAACCTAAATTTTTTTGAAGTTGGCTTTTCTACGATACGTCATCACCAAAGTTTGAGACAAAGACCATTGGATGGGTTTTAATAAGGCTCAAATAAATTTAAAATCCAAGAAAACGGATCTGAGTTTGATATTATTTGATTTGGGTATGGACACAACTAGTTGATTTCTTTTGATTACATTAATGAATATACGTAGATGTTTAAAGTGTTGATCTTAATGGTTTTAGAAAATATCAACACATCTTCAATATAAACTATCGAAATTTTTTGAAAGGATTGAAAATATCATTCATAATCTTCTGAAATTCGGATTAAGCGTTTTTTAGCCTAAATGGCATGACGTTCCTCTCATATTTTCTAAATTGGACATTAAATGCTATTTTATATTTGTCCTTTTAAGAAATTAGAATTTTCCAAAATCCCAATTTCATGTCGAATTTTATAAAAACATTTGACTTTAAATTCCTTTTATCAAATCATTTTTGTTTTGAATTGGATATCTTATTTATTCTAAAACTTTATTCAAAGGTTTGTAGTTAATTACCAATATCAGAATTTTTGGTTTCTTTTCACCATGTCGTTAACCTAAAATGTCAGAGATGACCACCTGCTCTTTGAAGACCTTATCAGCTTCCTCTGCAAAAATATCACCTACAATGTCACAGTATTTAGTGTTTGATGCTTTTTGACATAACCCTAGAGTTCTATTTACAGTGAACTTGTGATAATTTTTGTCAAATTATATATTTGAATACCTAATACATTAAGATATAATATCTTATTTAAATAATATTTAAATGTGGTATAATATCATAATGTATGTTTAATTAATATGAATCTCATTCAAATTTCAAATATATATTTTTATTTAATGTTAATGATACACATCAATTATTTTAATATTTAACATATCAAATATGTTAATATGTTTTGATATTATACTTCAAGACTATAGGAACTTTCTCAGAGGACCTGAGAGTTACATTGGCCCACAATGCATCTCATGGACGATGCAAAACTATGGTGGCGCTTAAAGGTGAATTGTATAAAAAACTGGTCATCCACCAAAAAATTATGGGAAGACCATTGATGGAACTGAAGCAATCAACGCTCCCCTGTATGGGTTTCCAATCAAAGACCTAATGTTTGATGTTGACTCTTTTGAAGGAAGTGCCACGTGATCAAACAACAAGAAACGTGGCAGTATCTCTGAGAACTCTATCACACACATAAAAAAAACGTGTCGAAGAGTTAGACATTACACAGAAGATCTGGCTTTCATCAAGGAGACCCGAGTTTGATTCTCGACAATGAAATTTTATTTTCTTATTTCTTTTATTTTATAGTTTCATCTTTTGTCACCAATTATATTTAAACTTTACCTATGTTTGAGAAGCACTATAATGGATGAGTTCAATAGTATCTTAAATTCAAAAGACTTTTATGAACTTGGGTTGATAGGCACTATAATGGTCAAGTTCGATAATATCTTAGATTAAAAAGACTTCTATGAATTTTGAACCTTTAACAGTGTTATGTCATAGATATTTGGTTCAATTTCAACCAGTGAGGTTGAGGTCATTCAAATGGTTAATGTGATAATTCGGTCATTTTCAAGGTCTCTTTTGTTAAACGCCATCATGGCTGAAATGACTGAGATGAGCACCAGAGTGAGTTTGACAAGGAGGGTCGTAGAGAACCACACCCCAAGCCAAGCTCATGTTGGGCTTAACAAACTGAAAATTCAAAAACACAAACCCTTAAATGGGAACCAGGATGTTAAGGAATTAAAAAAACTTCATTTTTGACGTTGAACAATACTTGAAGGTTACAGGAACTTGCTCATAGGACCTAAGAGTTACATTGGCCACAATGCATCTCATGGATGGTGGCGCTTGAAGGTGGATGATATAAAAAATGGGTCATGCACCATAAACTCATGGGAAGACCGTTGATGGAATCGATGCAATCGACGCTCCCCTTGATGGGTTGCCAATTAAAAACCTGAGGTTTGATGTTGACTCTTTTGAAGAAAAAGCCACACGATGGAACACCTCGAAATGTCACGGTAGCTCTAAGAACTCTATCATACGACCTGAGAGTTACGTTAGCCGCAATGCATCTCATGGATGGTGGCGCTTGAAGGTGAATGGTATAAAAAATGGGTCATGCACCATAAACTCATGGGAAGATCGTTGATGGAATCGATGCAATCGACGCTTCTTTGGATGGGTTGCCAATCAAAGACCTGATGTTTGATGTTTACCCTTTTGAAGAAAGAGTCACACGATCGAACTCTATCACACACATGAAAGGACGTGTCAAAGAATTAGACATTACCCAAAACATCATAGTAAAACTCTTGAGCGATTAGACAAAAGACTTTAGGACAACTACACCAAAAATTCATTGTAGTCCAACGATTTTGATATTTGGCTTTCACCTAGGAGATTCTTGTTTGATTCTCTGAAATTGAATATTATTTTCTTATTTCTTTTTATTTTATAGTTTCATCTTTTTTCACCAATTATATTTAAACTTTACCTCATTTTGAGAGGTACTTTAATGGTCAAGTTCAATAGTATCTTAGATTAAAAACTTTTATGAACATCGCACCTATGTTAGTGTTATGTTATAGATATTTGTTTCAATTTCAACAAATGGGGTTAAGGTGATTCAAATGGTTAATGCGATAATCCGACTATTTTTGAGGTCTCTCTTGTTGAACGCCATCATGGTTGAGATGAGCACCCGAGTGAGTTTGATAAGGAGACTCGAATTTAAACTTTACCTACGTTTGAGAGGCACTACAATGGTCAAGTTCAATGGTATTTTAGATTAACAAGATTTTTATGAACTTCGTACCTTTGTTAGTGTTACTTTGTACCTTTGTTTGTGTTACTTTGTACCTTTGTTAGTGTTATGTTATAGACATTTGGTCAAGTTCAACAAGTGGGGTTGAGGTGATTCAAATGGTTAATGTCACTTTATTTGATTCAAATTGTTAATGTGATAATCCAGTTGAATAGTTACAAGTTATCTCCAAGGTCTTTCTTATTGAATGCCAACAGGGTTGAAATGATTGAGATGAGAGCCTGAGTGAGTTTGACAAAATTGAAATAAAATAAAATAAAATCACTAAAAAAAAATCAAAAAAATTGAAAAAAAAATTAGCCGTATGACACTTCCTTCAACTCGAAGGGCGGTAAATCAAGGATTCCTTCGCCCAAGACCCATGGTCCAACTCCCAGCATGGAAATGATAAGCTATAGAATCATTCCAAGAACCTCAATGGATAGGTTACAAACTCAAGTTACCAATCTCGACAACTGGACGTGTCATCGGTGTTAGAAAAACAACCGCATCAGAGCAAGTCATGGGGATAGAAGATCCCGTTGAAGGATGATAGACCAACCGTAATCTTCAGCCCAATGAGCCAAGCTTTTGTAGAAGCAAGAACTCTTGTATTAAAGAAATTAACACCTTCATATACAAAATTTGGATCAACCAAGAGATGAAGCTAGAATTAGATAATGAGATCCAAGACTGAGAAACAAGATTTGGATCAACTACTCATGAAATGATGCTTGCAACTTCATCCACTACTTCAACCGTGCAAATATTTACTTTTGAATCTCTAAATGGTCTTGACTCAAACGAATCAGCTTATAACACATGAAATGATGGTTGAACCTAGCCTATCCAATTTTCTAGATGAAGTATGAATGCTTTATTGAATCTTCTTGGCCTTTGGTTGTGTAATAGGTCCAATTTGAACACCATGATTCTTATCATCATCCCCCTCTTCAAAAGGATTCGTCCTCGAATCAGAAAAATCATCACCTACATCAAAAGGACTCAACTCAGCAACATTGAAAGTAGAATGTACACCGTGATTCTTATCATCTTCCCCCTCTTCAGGATTCGTCCTCGAATCAGAAAAATCATCACCTACATCAAAAGGACTCAACTTAGCAATATTGAAAGTAGAATGTATTGACGATTCTACGGGAACATCAATTTTATTGTTCCATGCAATAAAATGAGTCATTTTACTAAATATCTTATAGAGCATTTATAGTATCACGCTAACATTAAAATGAAAATTCATTAGTAAAATTATTTACGCTAATTCATTGAAAAAGAAATCATCTAAATTAAGTTATACTATTTGAATCAGGTGCGGTGAACGTGGATCGAACACGTGACCTTCAGATTATTTACGCTAATTCATTGATATTTTAAAAAGAAATCATCTAAATTAAGTTATACTATTTGAATCAGCTGCGGTGAACGTGGATCGAACACGTGACCTTCAGATTTTCAGTCTGACGCTCTAAAAACTGAGTTATCTTTAGTAATATTTGAAGAAAAAAAATCAGAAGTAAAGGTATTTCTGCTAATTCATTATTTTTATTGAATAGCATGCTCATACAAATGGAAATAGGTGCAGTGAACGTGGAGATTAAACACGTTACCTTGTTACCTTCAAATCTTTAGTTTGACACTCCCAACTGAGCTATCCTGCTAACATTAAAAATAAAAATTCATAAGTAAAGCTATTTCCACTATTCAATCTAATGCTAAGGTGCAATGAATGCTCATCGAACACAAGACCTTCCAAGTGCGGTGAGCGGTGAATGTGGATCAAACACGTGACCTTCAGATCTTCAGTCTGACGCTCTCCCAACTGAGCTATCCCCACAATCATTCGAAATGATTTCACGTGACCTTCAGATCTTCAGTCTGACGCTCTCCCAACTGAGTTATTTTTTTTATTAAATAATCAGGTTACGCAAATAGAAACAGATGCGGTGAACGTGGAGATCGAATACATGACCTTCAAATCTTAAATCTGATGCTCTCCAAACTAAGCTATCCACGCTAACATTAAAAATGAAAGTTTTTAAGTAAAGGTATTTCGGCTAACTAATTAAAATTTTAGAAAGAAATGATCACTAATTTTAGATTGAATAGTCAAATTGTTCAACGTGAACCATGTGTGGTGAACGTCGATCGAATAGGAGACCTTCAAATCTTCAATCTAACGCTCTCTCAACTGAACTATCCACACTAATGCTAAAAATGAAAATTCATCCGTAAAGGTATTTTCGCTACTTCATTGAAATTTTAAATAGAAATAATCACTAATTTTTAATAAGATATTCAAGTTATCCAACTTGTATAAGGTGTGGTGAACTATAACACGTTATGTATTTCCGATAATTTATTGAGATTTCAGAAAGGAACAATGACTAATTTTAGATTGAATAGTCGGGTTATGCAACTAGAATCAGGTGCGGTGAACATGGAGATCAAACACGTGACCTTCAAATCTTCAGTCTGATGCTCTCCCAATAAAGCTATCCCCGCTAATATTAAAAATGAAAATTCATAAGTAAAGGTATTAGGTATTAGGTATGCAGTTATAGTATGACATTCCACCCATAAGCAGATGGTCAAACAGAAATGCTCAAGCAAATATTGGAAGACATGTTGAGAGTATATGTGATGGATTTTGCAGGATGCTGGGATAAGTACCTACCCCTTATGAAATTCGCTTATAATAATACTTGCCAAGCCACCATACAAATGGCCACATACGAGGTTCTTTATGGACGAAGATTTCGATCCCCTATCTTTTCGAAAGAAGGGGGGCAAATGACAACTATTGGGCCAGAGCTCGTGCAAATTACCAACACCGCAGTCTAGAAGATTAAAGCTAGGATACAAACCACACAAAGCTGAGAGAAAAGCTACGCAGACCTAAGGCGCAAGAACATGGAATTGTTGGTAGGGGATCATATATTCCTAAAGGTAGCACCCCATGAGAAGGTTGCTCAGGTAAGGTAAAAAGGGGAAGCTAAGCCCTAGGTTTATCTGTCCCTTTGTGATATTAGGAAGAATTGGATCTGTGGCCTATAGAATCGAGCAATGCCCAAACTTGTTGTAGTACATAATATCTTTCATGAATCCATACTACGGAAGTATACCTTAGATCGTTCGCACGTACTGGCTCATGAAACTCTCTTCTTGAGAGATGACATAACGTATAAAGAAGACTCGATTCAAATAATAGACAAGAAAGTCAAATGATTGAGAAACAAGGAAATCTCTCTCGTTAAGGTCCTATGGAAGAATCATAGAGTAGAAGAAGCCACATGGGAAACAGAAGGCAAAAAAGAACCTTGTACCCTGACCTATTTTAGAATAAGCACTTTCGATGACCGAAAGTTTTCAAAGGAGAGGAGAATTTGCAACACTCAAAGTCTCCAATAAGAGACCATGTATAATCCCTACTAGGTTGTATCTAGAAGCAAAGAACAAGTAAAATTGAAAAAACATTAAGAAAATGGTACTTTTTCTAATTTTTATAAACTTCCTGAATCATTAAATTTTTTATAGAATAAGAATTACAAGGTGCTTAAGAAAGGAAGGCTCCAATCGGAGAAGACATTTCTGGCAGAAGATTTAGAAAAATCAAGAATGAAATTATAGAAATTCTAGACGTTTCAATGATAGTGGAAAATCCGTCTATAAATTATGAATTAGTGTAGACTATTAGGGACAAGAAGCAATCTTAACGAGTACCCAATCGAGAGATACAAGTTTTTTGTTTTGGGGTATCGTGTTCATGGGTTCACCTCGAATTTGAGAACTATAGTCCACTGTTCATTTCCAAACTTGTTCCTGCACCTTCTAAATAAGTTTACCCATAAGTTTGGTGAAGGAAAGAGGTCCTCAAAGTGCTAGTAGGTTTTCACACGAATTAGTACAGGTTAGGTTACCCTCTAATGTTTTCCTAAACTAAAACCTCAACTCCTAAAGCCTAACCCATGACATTATGTATAAACCTAGGTTCATCAATAATCCATGTACCAAGTACCTAGAACTATGTGAATAACATGCTAAATAAGTTGCTAGGATTCATATCCAGAAGTAACCATTATCTGCATTACGATGTGTTCTAAAAGGCCTCTATTCCTCTTTAGGTAGGATGTCCTGCAATATGTATCATGAGCTGGATGTTATGATAGACCTATCTTTCCCATCAGCTAAACGAGATGTCCTGCACAACAATTTACCAGTAGGATTACATGATTATGACGACACCACTCATGTGTTCATGGGGAGAAAATTGAAGGTTATTTTAGGGGAAGGTTTTCAGGATTAGTATATGATACATGAAACGATGACCTCTTAGTTTTAAGATCCTGAAAACATAACAAGAAGTAATATCCTAGCTTAAGGTCGCGATTAAGAACCTACTAGTAGCTAATTACTAAGTTTACTCACTCCATGTTTATCGATTTTTTTCAAGTAACTAAGACTTGGTCGTGGATGAGAGTGGACTTTGGAATGTGGGCCATGGACTAACTTCTTATTTCAATCTAGTATTTTTTGTTCTTCTTTTGAGTCTGCTTCTTATTTTGTGTTTGTAAGGAATATGTATATGTAACACCCAAAAAATGAAGAAAATTAGCTCTCATAACAATAAGCCACTCATGAAAGACCCAAAGGATAGAAAGGAAAAAAAATTAAAGGATTAAGCAAGAACAAAGGACTTAGTCAAGTCACTCACCCTAACAAGCGATTTCAAGGCGTTATAGGCCTTCTGAAAAGGATGGGAAAGGAAAAAGTAAATGAAAAGGGCAAAAAAGTCATTTTATCAATTATCAAGAATCTTTCTGGATTTGTAATTCCTTATCTAGAAGGAATCTCAAGATTCAAAATAAGCCAAAAATGATCAAAAAGCGATAAGGAATTTGTAGAAAACTTATGGATTTTTCGAGAAAAATAATAATAAAATATTCGGAAAGTGGCAAATTACCAAAATACCCCTAAAAGAATGGACAATTACAGAAATGCCACTATAATTCGAATCAGAGCATCTACCGTGACCATCCGCGCAAAATCCTTCGAACTCAAATTTCAACCATCGGATCTCCTCCAAACTTTGATTATGATCTAGAACGAACACGCACGGATTATCACATCCAATGACTAGTATTGAAAGCCATGGTCGGTAAGGATATGATCGGAGTTGATATCTCCGAAAAATTATCCAGAAAGTTAGATCTCTAAATAAAGAAGATTTTGGAGCTCTCAATGTCGGTTTAAGCTCCTCCTACAAAGTCTTAAGTAGGAGCAACAATACGGAATAAGAATCGAGAAAGGTCGATCCCCCAATCGAAGGCAATAAGCCTTTAGATTGTGGGTCTCCTACTCTAAGATTTCTTCCAAATTCCAGAGCAATCCTCCACCATTTCTCTTCAAACTTCTAAATAACGAAGAATATGGAGCTCTCAATGTCGGTTTAAGCTCCTCAAGTCTGAAGTAGGAGAAACAATACGGAATAAGAATCGAGAAAGGTCGATCCCCCAATCGAAGACAATAAACGTTTAGATTATGGGTCTCCTACTCTCAGATTTCTTCCAAATTCCAGAGCAATCCTCCTCCATTTCTCTTCAAACTTATTCCTACCGTTTCTCAACAAGATTACCCACAAGTTCTATGAAGGAATAGAGTGCTGAAAGTGCCTAGAAACCATTCCCCCAATTCAATCCGCCATTGAAGAACTTCAAGAAAAACTTGAAAATCCATTCCGAGGATACATGATGATTCGTCGAGCAAGAATGATTCCAATCAGTTTCTGCACCTCCAAGGAATGCTTCCATAGAAGACCACAAAGAAAAATAACCTCGAGAGTGTGTAGAATTGATGGAAATAGGTTTCAAAATTAAATTGGGAATAAGAGTCGAATTCCTATCTACGATCTCTTTTCCTTCAAATTAAGGATTCCTCTAGCTTCAGAGGAAGAAGTTGAGTAAACTTGATGAAGGAATCGAGAGATGAAACATCGTAGAACAAGCTACCCAAGAGATCAAAAATCTGGCGTTTCGAGTGAGTTGCATACCGAGAACGATTTTTGGAAATTAAGGTCTTACACTCAAAGACGTTCCTCCAAACAAATTCCTTTAGCTTGAAGAAAGGATATGGAAGAGGTTTAATGAAGAAATAGGGCCTTGAAACTCCTAGAATCGGCTACCCAATAAGAAATCCTTTATTTTATCTCCAGCGATAAAAAAGATTTTGGATGAACTTTGGAAGTGAATATCTTACGCTACGATCCACGAGAAGGTATCAAATCAAATCCCTAGCCCTTCCTTGTAATACCCATCTTTAAGTTTCACGAAGAAATCGAGGAGAGAAACGCTATAAATGTGGCTGTGCAGGCCGAGTTTCAGATGGCGGCGACGCGAAAAATGCGCATCTTCTTCCTATTCAGAGGAAGAAAACGATGATATGGCCAGTTCAACTAAACTGTCCAAGTCAACTCAAAATTTGACCTTTTCTCGGGTTTTCTCAATTTTAACCCCATTCCAGATTGATTCTCAAAGAAAATCTTATGGTTTCAGAAACTAGACACAATAAGGAGTATGTGGAAGGAAATTTGAAGCAATTCAGATACTGGAAGCTCAAGAATGGACGTCCCAAACATCGACGACGAGGCAAGTAGCCACCTTGGACTTTTTGCTAAGAAATACTTGTAGAAATTGCTTGGATTTTCATATGAACCCTAAACCAAGTATGAATTAAGGATATATGTAAGAAAAACCCAAAGAATCGTGAGTTAAGACCCTGAACCGATCAAATAGCTCGAGATTTAAGTAACGTTAAAATAACCCACTAATGAGCTCCGCTGCATATCAAATTTTAATACTGAGCATATTATATTATGTTGAGGTTAGATATGAAATTTGGTAGTCATTGGATAAGGATAAGTAGGTAAACCAAGAAATGGTGTAAAATGACCATAATGCCCTTAAGGTAATTTACCTTCGGTTCATGACCTAGATGACCTTCAAATGCTATGAAATTCATCGGTAGATCTTATTTTATGAAATGTTATATGAATCCTTATCCCAAGAGGTTATATAAGGTAATGAAGTTTGGGAGTTATTGGAAAACTTTAGTTAGCGAAACCAAGATATGGGAGAAAATGCTCATCACGATCTATATGACCTTTTCCATGAAGCACGATGTTTTTAAGTTTTGTAGTCAATGTTGCCAATGTTTGCTGCACACAAAAAATGATAGGGATGCTAAATTTTTAAGTCACTTTTGAAAGGTATGGTGGATAAATTAGGTACCAAATTATTATTTTCAACTGCATGTCATCCTCAGACTCATGAGCAAAATGAGGTAGTTAATAAAATATCACATTGCTTAGAGCTATTATTTATAAGAATTTGAAGTCATAAATTGGGTAACAAATTATTGTTTTCAACTACATGTCATCTTCAGATTAATGAGCAAACTAAGGTGGTTAATAGAACATTAGGAGCATTGCTTAGGGCTATTATTTGTAAGAATATTAAGTCTTGGGACGAATGTTTGCCACTCATTGTTCTCTTTTTGAAGTTGCTTACGGATTTAATCCACGTACGGGTCTTGATTTGCTTTCTATTCATTCTAATATTTTTGTGAGTAAAGCAGCCACAAGTAAGGCAAATGGGATCAGAATATTGCATAAAGAGGGGAAGGAGACAATTGAGAAACAAAATTTCAATGTTGCTACAAGAATTAACAAAGGACGGAATGAAATCATTTTTCAAACCAGTAACTGGGTTTGGATACATTTTCGTGAGGAGTGATTCCCATCTCAAAGGAAGACAAAGTTACATCCAAGAGGGGATGACCCTTATCAAGTCCTTGAAAGAATTAATAACAATGCATGTAAAATGATCTTCCAGGAGAATTTTCAGCACATTCTACTTTCAATGTTGCTGACTTGAGTCCTTTTGATATAGGTGATGATTTTTTGATTCGAGGACGAATCCTTTTGAAGTGGGGGAAGATGATAAGGATCACAGTGTTCCAAATGTTCCAACTGGACCTATTACACGATCCAAGGCCAAGAAGATTCAACAAGCATTCATTCTTCATCTACAAAATTGGATAGGCTCGGTTCAACTATTATTTCATGTGTTACAAGCTTATTAGATTGAGGAAGGACCATTTGGAGCTTCAGAAGTGAATATTTACACATTTGAAGGAGCAAATGAAGTTGTAAGCATCATTACATGAGTTGTTAGAAAACTTTATTTATTTTTAATTTCATAAATTTGTAATGGTAGAATTGTCAAATTGGCTTCGTTTTTTTTTTTTTTGAGATTTAAGGGGATCGAGATTAAATCCCATCCACTAACTTTTTTTATGGGAGACTATAAATACCCACAAATTATTATCTAAAAATCAGATTTCTGATGAATGAAATTGATCAATAAGGTTGAGAAGTTCCCGTTCGAAATCCGAGCATCATCTATGCAAGTTTCATGCCATTCTTGTGGTTGAATTGCGTGTGAGCCATGCAGTCACGCTTCGACATTGTGTGGTTGAGTGAAATTCTCAACCTTCTACTTATTTTTGGGATTTTTTTTCTCCGTATTCATTGTAATTTATCCTGATACAAACAAGTTTATTCTTGTAGGGAATGTATTAAGCACATGAATTTATTAATTACGGTGAACTTTTGTATAAAACGAAGTAAATACAAATGGAGTAACATGAGATAGAAGTAAACAGAGTAATAAAAAGAAATTACATAAACTTAAAGGAAGTTAATCCCATTTTATAATATAAATATTGTTCAATTGTAGCAATAAGTAGTTTTGAAAACTAGCCACTCCATATCAATCTATGTTTGGAAAACTAAAATAAAGAAAAAATAAATAAATAAAAATATTTTTCAAAAACTTAGTTGGGTGTGAATTTTTTTTTTTGCTTAAAATTCAAATGTTTTTTTTTT
>NW_019268664.1:20918-21333 GCF_002738365.1 Cucurbita moschata
AAAAATAAATAAATAAAAATATTTTTCAAAAACTTAGTTGGGTGTGAATTTTTTTTTTTGCTTAAAATTCAAATGTTTTTTTTTTTATAAAAGGATAAAACACGTCATTTTTGAAATAAAACAAAAAACAAAAAATAAAAATAAAAATAGTTATCAAATGGGCCTAATTTTTAACATATCCATCCCAAAGGAATGCATGGGCTCTAGTGGCAATGCTGTTTCAACTGTGTGTTAGACCACGCCAAGTTAACATGACAATAATAGTAGGTTCTAAAGCACAAAAATATGTGGATAAATTTCATATATTGAGGTGCAGAAAACATATACACACCGGCAACTAAAAATGATAGATCCATTGTAAGGGCATTTGGTATAGTGGTATAATTTTTTTTTTTTTTTTTTTTTTTTTTTTTTT
>NW_019268664.1:22983-61086 GCF_002738365.1 Cucurbita moschata
TTTGATTCTCAAAATGCCCCCAACAATTATATCAAATTGAAGCATGCAATATAATAAGATTTGAAATGGAATTTTTTAAACCTCAAACCAAGAAGTAATTCAGATGGATATTTGGAAAGAAAAAAAAAAAGGAAGCTATATTTAATTATAATTTACAAGTGTCTTTATAACATGTTAATTGAAGAGAGAAAACAACAAGAATAAACAAAGGAAATTTGTGTATGTATGATTCTCTTCGAATTTTGGAAACTGTGAGGATTCCTCTCCTTTCTTGACATAAAGACTTACTTTTTCTGGACTTGGACCATAAACAGTCATCTACTCTTACTCCTACTCCCTTCTCTAAGAATCAACATACCAATGAAGGCCGAGGCAGTCTTATAAAAGAAGATGAGGGTACCACTTTCAAATCATTCCATGAGGACTTGAGAAAGTTTTGTAAAAGAAGATGAGGGTACCACTTTCTATTGCAGAATTTCTATGTGAATAGAGAATGAACCATATTCTTTGGTGATAAGATAGAGCCTCGAGCCTAACTTCAAAGGCATTACACAAATTGTTCTATGATATTTTTTCTAGGAACTCTTTGTTATGTTGTCCGCTGAAGGTGTCAGGAAAGGGACACACACTCTCTATTGCACTTATCTCCCAATAGAAGTTTTACCCAGGTCATCATCTGTCGTCACAACCCTTTTAAGGAAGATGCGCCCAAATAACCAGTGAAAAATAGCATTTAAAGAAGTTTCAGAGAGCGAGAAGAGGATTGTGATAGAAGTTGCCCTAGGTAAAACTTCTTTAAATGTCTTAGCCAATCATGACCTCATAATGAGGAGTCTCTTGGACAACAATAACATATGGACAACAAATGTCTTAGCGAATTGTGACGGTCATGATTGCTCTGATGGTATTAATATAACACATGCGGAAGCAATTTGGATCTTAGGCACTTTTAGAACATCAATTATTGTAAATAACTAGCATGTTCATAAGTATTAAAACTTATTGAGTTTAAATACTAACCTTTTGTAGTTCAAACTCCTTTTGCCTCACGAACTGGTTTCGAACCACCACTAGTGTCTTCTCCACTATCCTCCGGCCTTAGAACGGGATTGTGGAATCCAGTGAGTGACTAAACTTGGGAGGGATTTTGTATATGTGAAAGAGAGTGTTTATGAGAGGTTTTTCTCAAGGTTTTTCATCAAGATGAAGAATCCCTTCCAAGTATCATGATCACTCTATTTAAAGAGTCAAGTTTGCATGTTCATGCAAACTTGAGATCACCAAATTTTGACACTGAAAATTTCACTCAAATGTTTGGGATTATGTGGCAAGCATGCATGTTTGAGTTAACCAAATTTTGACACTCAAAATTCCACTCAAATTGCGACTTTATAATGCAATCGCATTCTCGGGTCCAATTGCTGTTTTTGTTTTTGTATTCCTGATTTATCCACTAGGTCAGTCTGGTTGGTTCTTTGCACCTAGTTTTGGTGTAGCAGCTATATTTCGATTCATCCTCTTTTTCCAAGGATTTCATAATTGGACATTGAACCCATTTCATATGATGGGAGTAACTTGTGAGGTTTATTTGGCAAACATGCAAGTTTGGTTAAACCAATTTTTGACACCTCAAAATTCCACTAACATGGATTTTTCCATTAGATGAAAGTCAACATTTTGACTTTCTTCATCTTAATTCAACAATTAATTTGAATAATGAATTTCAAATTAAAGTAACATTAAATGATTAATTAAACTATTTAATTAATATTTAATATTAATTCAAAATGCCAATCCCAATCGACACATAATTGATTAAGATATTTAAATCTTATTTAAATATCTCAGATTCTCTCTTTTCATTTAATTCGTAAATAAAACAAAATTGCGGTTAAATATATCGTATATATGTAACGCATATTCCCTAATTTGAATTCGAACTCACTCGTCACACTGTTCTATGGTTTAGTCCGATATAAGCTAGCAGAGGGACCTAATGGACCTATAGATCATGGGCTCCAACGATCCAAGATTAACCGATTAAACTCATTAACCTGGTTAACCAACATTCGTTAACTACTAGGACACTTCACTATAGCCTAGTAGTTGCACTCCCCTCACTATAGATATATTTCTGTCCATCTGATATAACCATGATTAGTAAGTCGATCCTTCACAGGTTGTTTGTAACTAGAGCTGGGTCAATTTACCGTTTTACCCCTGAAGTTACTTCTTGTTCCTTATGTCTCACTGATCCTCTAATGAACAATTGGTTTTTGGTCCAACCAGTAAACCGAATCCCTCTCAGGCCAATGAGAGGGTGGGGCCCCTTGTTCAAGACCTGGAGTCAGTGCTTAAGGGAACTACCTTTCTTCTATTCCTAAAAGTGGGTAGGAGTGAATTCCATCTTGCACCCCACGTCCCCAGCCATTCACCCAGTCTTACCCCTGAAATGGGAGGCCCGTTGAGTCGGCGAACTAGAGCCACTCTCACCCATGCAAATCTAAGGATAATTCCGAATAAACAGGAGTTCATGGTTAGCTCAGGATTAAAACCGAGTTACCTAGGTTATCGAATGAAAAGAAAATCAATCTCAACAGTAAACGACTTTATAAAGTGAGAGTGGTTTTCTTCATGGTCCGATCTTATGCAATACTCATTGCATAGGACGCCCCCATTCACATGTCTCCACATGCACAATTTAGTGATCACATTGTTTATATCATATACAAAATTGGGCGGCATCCATAATATCCCCAGAATAAGGTACTCAGCCTTATCCTTATACTATAGATCATTTTGACTATATACTTGAACTTGATCCACTCTTATGTCTCTACATATAGTTCAAGTAATCATACTATAGCCAGAGTGTTCTTAGTTTATTGGATTTAGATTAATGATCGTAAAGTTCACTTTATTCAATAACAATTTTTACTGAATAAACATCAATATAACTTTATTGAAAATAGAATATATCTTTGTTTACAAACTATGAGTTTTAGGACATAAAACCCAAAATGCTCAAGGCGTGTCGCCTAAATAATCGGTAAGCAATAACATTGCCCAAATAACCGCCTTGGACAACAAATCGTTTACAAGAATGGCTGAGACATGCAACATGCAACCACAGGCCACAGGCCTTGGTCAATCATGACTGTGACATCTGCCCCCACACAATTTATTGGATGAGGCTGGCTTTAGGTCTCTCGATGCGCTTCCAGCTGATCTCATAATGAGGAGTCTCTTCCAACCTACTAGGAGCTGTTGAAAATCACTTCTTGGTTTGTTGAGTCTTCATGTCTTCTCTGTTCGTGTCTTTCCTACTTTCTTCACTTGAAAATTTTTTCTTATTTGTATGACGTCATACCACCTGCTTCTGCTTGATGTTTTCTTGGTCGAAATAATAATGTTTCAAGTTACTAACGTGGACAAAAAGGTTAGTCCACATCCATAAGAGCAATTGGATTCTATATGATGTCTTCATAATCTTATGGATAACTTTAACTAGTCCATAGTATTTTCACACAAGTTTTTGGTTCTTGTTGCTTTGAACTCGAAGTTTATTTGAACTTAACTTATATGAACTCTTTATTTTTCTTGAAATTATTGTGGTTGATGCTTCCGACTGGCCCTTCTCTTCATCCGTCTAGATGATATTTATGTGTGAACATGTGTTGCTTCAGTGGTTTGTTTCTGTCTCCCTTCTTCAGTATCTGACCTTGTTTTTGTCTCTTCTGGTGGGGATAAATCCATTATCTGACCTTGTTTTGCGTCGTGGTGTTCATGTAGTGGCAACGAGGTTTCTATTGAGGTTGGCTCACTCGAGCTCCCCTTTTCAATTACAACAGTAGCAGCAAGCGTAGATTCATCATGGCTATGATTCTTTCTCAACTGTAGTATCGACATCATTTTCAACCCTCTTGGTTGATGGATGTTTTTCTGAATGATCATCGGGTTAGACTCCATTACTACTAGACATTTTGCTAGGGGCATGTAAATGACTTTGTGTTTAAGCAGGACGTTCGTTCCTGACACGACGTCGAAGTCATCCATTTCAACTATCACTAAACAATTTGCATAGTCCAAGGCTCCAGCTTGATTAGAGTTCTCATTGTGACTCTTCAGACAGGCAAAGCTTCCAATTTGACGGCGTTCATCTTTCCTGTATCTTGATGCCAAAGGATGTTAAAATATTTTGCATCGGTCTCCATCATGAGTTGTGGGTGGCTCTAGAGTTGACAATGGTGTTCCTTACTACTTTGTGCTTTAACCAAACCTCGACATACATCATATATATATTAATTTAACTATAACACATATGGTCCATGAAAGAATTGTAACTCTTATGCTCATTAATATTATAATGGCTACTACCTAAATTATAACCTAAAGTTGATAATTGATGTCCAATTAGCCAACCCTAAATTTGTAATCATTGTGGAGTGATTGAAATTACAATGGAAGTAGTTTAAACTCATAGTATATCTTAAAGGAAATTGGTCTCTTCTAATAAAACCCAAAGTTCTCTTTAATATCATTAATACAATTATGCTTCATCTTGAACCTACTAGACATGAAACTAAAACTGCGTTCAATTTAACTCCATTTTATTGTCATCTTGAATGACGTGTAGGATATATTCTTGATTTACCTTGATATTTCATATTAGTTAAGTTTTTTGCAAAATCACAATTAGACAACAACAACGATGAACTTGGGTCTGTTTATTATTTTAAATAAAATTTCTTTCTCCATCTTATTCCTAATAACTCTGCAACTAAATTCATATTATGCTAAGAAACAAATTTTTTGGGTTGTAGTTTATTCGATAACACTTGCATATTAGAACAATTCAACATTACATGCCTTACTTACAAGTACAATACTAGACCATCAACTTTTTATTTTATAGTCCAACAATCGCTCAAGAAAATAGATTTCAAACTTAAGAGAAAAAAATATATTGAGTAGGAGTTAAAAATGTTGCACTCTTTTTAGAAAGGGTATTTGGTCTAGTGGTATGATTCTCGCTTAGGGTGTGAGAGGGTCTCGAGTTCAATTCTTAGAATGCCCAGGTTCATTTCTCACAAGATGGCCTTAGAGAAAGCAAAGAAAAATACAAACTAGTGTATCTTCATTTAATGATAATGCTTTTTTTAATATCATTTACTTGTGTACTCCACGATATATGTCTCAAATGGAACTATCAAACTAAAACTTACACTAGAAAATAACTTCTATTCTTTTTTCTTCTCTATAATTATTCTTTAACCCTATGTAATTTTCTTTTTTCTTCTCTCTATAGTAATTATCGCAAACCCTATGTAAATAATTTAATAGTAGTCCAGATCTAAAAGATATAATAATAATTGCTCATGGATTTCATTAACAAAGAAAATAAATGAAATAATGATGATACATTCCATAAACAACTTAATATATAGTCCATAATAAGCGCATTTGGTCTAGTGGTATGATTCTTGCTTTGGGTGCAAGAGGTTTCGAGTTTGATTCTCGGAATGCCCCTTCAAAAGAAAAAAAGGACAATTTTGAAACTTCAAAGAGCATTACATTGTTCTAGGAACACACAAATTGTTCTAAGAAGTTTCAGAGAGCCATAGGTTCGAATCCTATCATCTTGATGTGGTATTATTCTCAGGGCCGAAGTGCAAAGCCCCATAGCCTATCCGTGGTCAAGAAGGCAGGCGAACCGCGCACACTGAAAAGAAAAAGAAGATCTCCTTTTCTATCACAATTGTCATTCTTTTGTCTTTTGAAACCCCTTACCTTATCAGTCATCAGGCAGGTTTTTGGTATCATATATCGAGATAATTATTATGAAAAAGCTATTCCACTAGTGTGACTTAGATACCCTATCTTTGTGGTATCGGTCATGCTATTTGAATAGCCTGAAGTCATCATAGCCTCTCCACTAGTTCCGAAGACTCCTTCGGCATCAATGTGCTCCAATGAAAGAGATCAGACCCTTTCCTAAACTAGAACCGGGCACAAAACGCCGAGGATAAAGTTGAAAGCGAGCTCTTTTCGCGTATACGCAATCTCGAAACCCAATTAACTCACAGACTGTGATAAGTGCCTACAATGCTGGAATTTGCAAAGCTTGAGGTCTTTCTAGAATCCTTGCAAAACGCTCACAGAGAAAGCTAACTTAACGGATTGATTCCAACCAAGAGCTGGTTAGAAGATGAATGACTCTTAGATCGAACTTGGAATCTATGATGGTCACTCTTAGATACCAAGACAATTCACTCCAGAATTAGCTTGATCAAAACTAATTCAATGAATCGGTTTAAACATCAAACCTAAAGCAAGGTTTGAAAAAGAATAACACCAAAAGGGTATCCAGAAAATAGTTTTTTATGTATTCAACAAAATCTTCTCAAACATGAGTATTACATGCCTTTAAATAGGTCTAAAAGGTAACCCTAACATAATATGGTTCAGCCACCAATCACTAATAAATGCTAATAAAGGCTATTAAATACAAATTGAAGAATATAAGGCAATTCATACAAACTATTAATAAATGCTATTAAATATAAATTGAAGAAACTAAGGCATTAATAAATTTCCTTAATGGGTAATTTAACTACCAAAGGCAAGTCTTCTAATTACTTTCCAATATCAGCCACTCCATTATTTTCTTGATTTGATTCTTGAATCTTCTTTGTATTGCTTCTTGTAATTGCTCGTTCGGGTACATGGAAGTGATTAGTTGTTGGATTCATATCAGACTGTCTCCTCAACCCTGGCAAGTATGAGTGCTTGGTAAGAGAGAATGTCGAATGAGAAAGACATTCGATTACGACAACATTCGCAACTACAAAAGTGCACTAAACCTAGTAGAGATCTTCAACCTAACGATAATGGAACTTCAAGCACATTTAATCAGTCGGCTTTGTACCTTATTGTTGACCGAATCAGATGCATGCCAGGCCTAAATTCTCTCTCAGTCACCCAGAAACGAAAGGAAGATTAGATCTGAAGTTTATGAATCGAAGAGAAAATGGATCTGAGTTCTACACGCTTTCATTTTCAAAAGCTTCGCTTGCCTACGGTACTTTATTTAGGATGTGCAACAATACGGTCATCTCTCAGCCGTGTATAGAGAATTCCTTGATCATTTCCTTTGTGGATAACACAAATAAAATCGCTTCCCTGACCGCCCATCTTATGAGTCCATTCTTGTCTTGTCACAATCCTAGAACTGTATTCTTTCTAGGAACTTTTCAGTCAAATAGGTCATCTGTTGTCACAATCCTTTTAAGGAAGATGTGCCGAAATAACCGATGAAGTAGTTTTAGAGAGCCATAGATTCGAATCCTATCACCTTGATGTGGTATTCTCAGGGGCCGAAGTGCAAAGCCCCGTAGTCCATCCGTGGTTAGTAAGACAGGCATGTTGTCATGAGAATAAATTCAATTCAAGTTGGTTGGAGCAAGTTCGGAACCTAAAACTCATGCTAGTTATTATGCGTTCAAATGATTACGTTAGAAACATACAAGATTGAGAACCAACGAACCAACAAAGTTACCTCAAGCGGAGGTCATGTTCATGAAGCCTTGGAAGGCATGAAGCGGAGCAAGTTCGGAATAACTCAAGAATGTTACATTACCAACTATTTTCTTTAAGGTCTATTTTATATGACATGAGAATAAATTCAATTGAAGTTGGTTGGAGCAAGTTCGGAACCTAAAACTCATGCTAGTTATTATGGGTTCAAATGATTACATTAGAAACATACAAGATTGAGAACCGACGAGCCAACAACAATACCTCAAGAAATAACTCAAGTTCGGTCATGTTCATGAAGCTTTGGAAGGCATTGGAAGGCATGAAGCGGAGCAAGTTCGAAATAACTCAAGAATGTTACACCTTATGCCTCAAGAAAATTTGTGTTTTCGCATCAAATGCTAGGTAACACCCTTTTGTTTTAAAATGTCTTGTGTTGTCGTTCCCTATTCTGTGTTTTCGCATCAAGGTCATTTCATAAAGGTCCTACCAAGAGTTGTACCCAAGTGCTAACCACTCCACCATAGAATCCCTTATAAAAATTTATTTTGGAATAATTTTCCTATTTTATGCAGATTCCACAAGAAGAGAGATCCTATCACGACTCAAACAAGTTATTGGATTCAAAGTTCTAGAGATGTTTTATCTAACTCGTTGTGATCTTGAGCACATTTAGAGTAGTTGCAGAAGTAACCCTCCAGTGTTGATTGAAGCTCATGGAGAACACGTAATTTTATATATTTCTTATAGTTAATTTATATATTGTTGTATATTACAAACAAATTAAAATAATACTTTACATCCCAGTCTTTCTTTCTTCCGTGCAAAACTTAACATGAAAACTATATTATTTCAATATTCACTCGAGAAACAAGGGGTGAAAACTATATTATTTCAAACCCTCCATTATTGCTTCTACTTTGCGTGAAAATGCTTCCACTAAATCATGTTGCTAACTAGGTTGTTTGGTTCGGTTCAATTCTTGGGTCCACTAGATTGAATCGACCTAGCTCAATTAAACTCTTGATAATATAAAAATCATAAGTTTCTTAAATTAAGTTAACTTAAAAGTTTTAACCCCTAATTTTTTTTAGAATGTTTAGCTTTGTTTCTGGTTGATCTCTAAATGCTTAGAAGTATCTAATAAGACTTCTATTTAAGGAACTTTTCTCTATAAAAGAGGTAAGACTTCAGGTTTATTATTAAGGAATTTCAAATGAGTGATTTGATATATCATAGAGGACAAAAGTATTTATTTGTTTCAAATATCTTATGTTCACCATTCTGTTTTGTCAAGTATTTTTAATATTATCATTGTGAATTACTAATGGCATTAGATTGAATCTCATTAATAAAAATATCCCAAAACTCAGGTAAAGATGACATCAAAATTAATACTTTAATTTTATCTTCAAAATTTATTTCCACTTGACTCAGTTCACTGGTAATCATAATAGTCACCTGTGCATAAATATTTACAACCTTAAAAGGTAAAAATTATAAGGAGTACAAGAGAAGAGTGCTTAAAATAGTTTCAAAATATAGAAAAAAAATAGTAGGAATTGGTCAAAGTCAACATCCATTGATCACTTATGGCACAACACAACACAAATGAGGGTAACATTTTTTTATTTCTCTACTATATTAGGCCCTTTGGTTTATTGGCTTTACAAGGTGGAGACATGAAGTTTTCTATGTTTGAAATAAATTTGGTTTGATTGTTTTCGAGTTAGCATTGGTACCATCAAAACTTATTTATTTCTTTGAAATGTTTGAGTTTACAATTTACATGTTTTCATTTTTCTACTTTGTCTGCCTGCATTTAGAAATGAAGCAAAATTAGTCTGAGGGTTTTAGGCAGATTGTTATAATTCTAATTTTTAATTAAAAAAAAAATAGTCTCGTTGTCACGCTTAAAACTACCCTATAGGTATAATCGACCTATTATCTGTTGGATTTTTTGCCTTAATCTTTTGATGATAACAAACCTACCTTCAATTATTAACAATTCTCAGTATTTTTGTCCACAGCGTAAGGTTGGGAACAACGATTTCAACGTCTTTTTTGGTTCACTCAAATTAGAGATGAAACGAAGAAGTTCCAGTCAAAATAAATACTCAACGTGATGATGTGGTGGCAAAATTGACATCATGGACCAATCAAATTCAAAACAAAATACCTGACGTGATGATATGGTGACAAAATTGATGATGTGGTGACAAAATTGATATCATGGACCAGCGGCAAAATTGACATCATAGACCAATCGAAGTATGACATTTATAAATTTGGTAGAGTAACAAATGGTGGAGTTTTCAATTACATTTATAAAAGTTTTCCATTACTCTTAAATTATAAAATCATTTCAATTATATTTATAAAGATTTCCTTTACATTTATAAAAGAAATTATAAAGATTTCATTTTCCGTTACCTTTTAAATGGAAAGAAATTATAAAGATTTCATTTACATTTATGAAAACTAGTGGTTTCTTTTAAATGAAAAAAAAATTACAGTGATTTCATTTATGAAAACGAGTTATTACTTTTAAATAGAAAGAAATTATAGCGATTTCATTTAGTTTTCATAAAGATAATTATTTGAATTACAAAATCATTCCAATGATAAGGATTTCATTTAGATTTATAAAACTTTTAATTATTTTTAAAATGTCACGGTTTTTATTAACCTTTTTTTATAGTATGTTTTTAAAATATGTTATATATATATAATAAAAATGAATTTAAAATGTTTTTAATATTTATTTTAAATAATATATACATATTTAAATGAAACATGTGGTCTATAATTTTTTACGATAAATTTAAAAATAAATAAATATTATTTTTCGTGGTCCACGTTTCCGTTCACGTTTTAGTAATCTGTATGAATTCCTATTTTTACAACTTGATCGATATTTAAACTCATCGCGTCTTAGTATTTTTCACAACACAACCCACAGAACCTCTATCTATTTTTTTTTTAAAAAAAGCCTCTATTGTTGCTCTCTCCGAAGCTTCCAATTCTATTTTTTTTTATCGAGAGATGCCTATTATTTCAAAGTGTTGTGGTGTGTTTCTATAAGATTTCAGACAATTGTACTGGTTTGATCCTAAGTCGTGGAAAGGATTGAGTTTGCTCTTGAACTCGTAAAAAGAGCGGTGTATCGGTTTGATTCTGAGCCGTGGAAAGGATTGAGTTTGCTCTTGAACTCGTAAAAAGAGCGGTGTACCGGTTTGATCCTGAGCCGTGGAAATGATTGAGTTTGCTCTTGAACTCGTAAAAATAGCGGTGTACCGGTTTGATCTTGAGTCGTGGAAAGGATTGAGTTTTCTCTTGAACTCGTAAAAAGAGCGGTGTACTGGTTTGATCCTGATCCGTGGAAAGGATTGAGTTTACTCTTGCACTCGTAAAAAGAGCGATGTAGCGGCTGGGCTCTGATCCGAGGAAAGAGTCAGAAAGTTTTATTCAAATTCCCAAGAAGTGCTTGTGGAGTGGAGTAGGTCGAGTTTGACTGAACCACTATAAAACTATTATATTTTCTAACCTTTTCCTATTTAAGTTCTAAATTATTGTTAAGTTTTATTGCATGGTATCAAGTTTTTGATTGTTATTAAAACAAAAATTAATAATTACATTGTTGAAACCCTATTCACACCCCCGTAGGGTTGTCATATCGATCCAACATTATCCTTCCACCAATAGGAGCAAAAGGCAACGTTACTATGTGAAACTAGTTTCATGTCATTCATTCAACAATAAGGGTATTAGCATGCATTTGGAAATGAACCTATATTTAAAAAATTTAGATAAAATAGAAAAGAATTGTTATCTCAAAGACAATGATACTATGGGAAACTAGCCTTAAGATGCTTCCTTAACTCCTAGGGGGCCGTAAACCAATGGTTCCTTCACCCAAGACTCATGGCCCAACTCCCAACATGGAAGGGATAATCTAGAGAATCATTCCAAGAACCCTAACGGATGGGTTACAAACTCAGATTATCAAGCTCGACAACAAACAATGTTGCCGGCAAACTTAGGAAGACTACATGAAATTACCAATATATCAATGTAGGATTTTTTAATTTACCCATTTTTAAAAATGTTAAATTATGTAAAATTACTGGCAAAGAAGAATGTTTTAGAGAGCTCTTCCTTTTTATTTAAGATTTTGATATTTAAGAAAAGAGAAAATGAATAAAAGTAGGAGACATTTTATAGATTTAAGAGGAGTAAGTGAAAACAAAAATGGAGTCATGAAAAGAGAAAGTGACCCTACCGAATAGGCTATGGATCAATTTTGTATAAATTGGTGGATTACCTATCGGGAATTAAACACAGGTGGTTAGATTCAAAGTCGAAAGTGCTAACCACTACACAATAAAACCACTTGTTAAACTTTATTTTGGCAGGATTTTGATAAGCGCCAACAACGCTAGATTTTGCAAAGCTAGAGGTCGTAGTATGCTTACAAACTTTCACAAGGTGTTTTCAACTTCTTTTATAGGTAATTGAACTTTTTAGAACATGCAAATGATTGGTTGGATTCGTATTAATTTGAGAAGACAGAGGAGAGAAGAGAGACTTTGTTAGAAACTCTCCCATAGGTAATCTCCCAAGATGTTTTCAATTTCTTTTATAGGTAGAATTTTAAAATCAAACCACAACAAAATTTACTTCTATCTAGCAGAATTATTTTTTTGTTTGAAACAAGATTATTCCCTTCTTTTTCTAAAACTAAATTTGACTCTTGAATAGATTTTAATAGTTTTGTTAATTAAATTTTCTTTAAAATTTTTGTACATAGAGTACAATGGAAATAATACTTTTTTTTTCTTTTTTTTTACAATTTTGTAATTTGTATGGTATTATTCGAGGCTTTTAATGAAATATGATAATTGATTCTCTGTCCTCTTTGTCAATTTTAGATACCTCCATATTCGATATTTGATGCGTCACGTTTCATTATGAGATCAGCCCTTGGGTCAATAAGACTTAAGCAGAGAGTTTATTTGACTAATGATTTTTTTTTTTTTTTTTTGTTGTAGAGATATCCCTTACAAATCAAGACTTTTATTATTTTGAAGACACTCATCAAGACATTTGTAAATGTGCCTGATATCTTGAAGGATATAAGACACGTACTTGAGAGAACCTAAAATTTTTTTGAAGTTGGCTTTTCTAGGATACGTCATCACCAAAGTTTGAGACAAAGACCATTGGATGGGTTTTAATAAGGCTCAAATAAATTTAAAATCCAAGAAAACGGATCTGAGTTTGATATTATTTGATTTTGGGTATGGACACACCTAGCTGATTTCTTTTGATTACATTAATGAATATATGTAGATGTTTAAAGTGTTGATCTTAACGGTTCAATTTCAACAAGTGAGGTTGAGGTCATTCAAATGGTTAATGTGATAATTCGGTCATTTTCAAGGTCTCTTTCGTTGAACGCCATCATGGCTGAGATGACTGAGATGAGCACCAGAGTGAGTTTGACAAGGAGGGTCGTAGAGAATGACACCCTAAGCCAAGCTCATGTTGGGCTTAACAAACTGAAAATCCAAAAACACAAACCCTTAACTGGGAACCAGGATGCTAAGGAATTAAAAAACTTTATTTTTGACGTTGAACAATACTTGAAGGTTACAGGAACTTGCTCATAGGACCTAAGAGTTACATTGGTCACAATGCATCTCATGGACGGTGGCGCTCGAAGGTGGATGATATAAAAAATAGGTTATGCACCATAAACTCATGGGAAGATCGTTGATGGAATCGATGCAATCGACGCTCCCCTTGATGGGTTGCCAATTAAAGACCTGACGTTTGATGTTGACTCTTTTGAAGAAAAAGCCACACAATCGAACACCTCAAAATGTCGCGGTAGCTCTAAGAACTCTATCATACGACCTGAGAGTTGAGGGCTACAGGAACTTTCTCATACGACCTGAGAGTTACGTTAGCCGCAATGCATCTCATGGACGATGCAAAACTATGGTAGTGCTCGAAGGTGAATGGTATAAAAAATGGGGTCATGCACCATAAACTCATGGGAAGATCGTTGATGGAATCGATGCAATCGACGCTCCCCTGGATGGGTTGCCAATCAAAGACCCAACATTTGATATTGACTCTTATGAAGAAAGAGCCACACAATCTCACAGCTTTAAACGTCGCGGTAGCCCTGAGAACTCTAACACACATAGGGAAGGACGTGTCGAAGAGTTGGACATTAAAAAAAAGATTATGCTAAAACTCTTCAGCGATCTGACTAAAGACTTCAGGACATCTACACCAAAAATCCATTGTCGTTCAGCAGTCAAGATTTCTAGCTTTCACCCAGGAGACTCGAGTTCGATTCTCGGCAATGGAATATTATTTTCTTATTTCATTTTATTTTACAGTTTCTATCTTAGACTAAAAAGATTTTTATGAACTTTGTACCTTTGTTACAGTTATGTTATAGATATTTTGTTCAATTTCAAATGGTTAATGCGATAATCCTGTTGAATGGTTAATGCGATAATCCAGTTGTTTTCGAGGTCTCTCTTGTTGAACAACATCATGGTTGAGATGAGCAAGTGATTCAAATGGTTAATGCGATAATCCAGTCGTTTTCTAGGTCTCTCTTGTTGAACGGCGTCATGGTTGAGATGAACAGGTGATTCAAATAGTTAATGCGATAATCCAGTCGTTTTCGAGGTCTCTCTTGTTGAATGACATCATGGTTGAGATGAGCACTTGAGTGAGTTTAACAAGTTTGGCTGTAGAGAACCACACCTAAAGCCAAGTTCATGTGGGCTTAACAAACTTAAAATCCAAGAACACAACCCCTTAAATGGAAACCGGGATGCTAAGGAATTAATAAGCTTTATTTTTTACGTAGAACATTACTTGAAGGTTACACGAACTTGATCATAGGACCTAAGAGTTACGTTGGTCGCAATGCATCTCACGGACGATGCAAAACTATGGTGGCGCTCGAAGGTGAATGGTATAAAAAATGGGTCATGCACCATAAACTCGTGGGAAGACTGTTGATGGAATCGATGCAATCGACGCTCCTTTGGATGGGTTGCCAATCAAAGACCTGATGTTTGATGTTTACCCTTTTGAAGAAAGGGTCACACGATCGAACAGCTCGAAATGTCGCGGTAATTCTGAGAACTCTATCACACACATGAAAGGACGTGTCAAAGAATTAGACATTACCCAAAACATCATAGTAAAACTCTTGAGCGATTAGACAAAAGACTTTAGGACAACTACACAAAAAATTCATTGTGTCCAACGGTTTGGATATTTGGCTTTCACCTAGGAGATTTTGGTTTGATTCTCTCAAATTGAATATTATTTTCTTATTTCTTTTTATTTTATAGTTTCATCTTTTGTCACCAATTATATTTAAACTTTACCTCATTTTGAGAGGTACTTTAATGGTCAAGTTCAATAGTATCTTAGATTAAAAACTTTTATGAACATCGTACCTATGTTAGTGTTATATTATAGATATTTGTTTCAATTTCAACAAGTGGTGTTGAGGTAATTCAAATGGTTAATACGATAATTCGGCTATTTTCGAGGTCTCTCTTGTTGAATGCCATCATGGTTGAGATGAGCACCCGAGTGAGTTTGACAAGGAGACTCGAATTTAAACTTTACCTACATTTGAGAGGCACTATAATGGTCAAGTTCAATGGTATTTTAGATTAAAAAGACTTTTATGAACTTCGTACCTTTGTTAGTGTTACTTTGTACCTTTGTTAGTGTTATGTTATAGACTTTTATGAATTTCGTACCTTTGTTAGTGAGTTTGCCAACAGGTGCAGTGAACGTGGCGAGATTAAACACGTGACATTGAAATCTTTAGTTTGACACTCTCCCAACTAAACACTGATTCATTATATTTTAAAAAAGAAATAATAATCGACTAAACTATAAGGTGCAATGTATGCAAATCAAACACAAGACCTTCCAATATTCAATCTAATGCTCTCCCAACTAAGCCATCCAGAAAACATAAAAAATAAAATTATGCTATGTGAACCAAGTGTAATGAACGTGGACCGAACACGTGACATTCAGAACTTCAATCTGACGCTCTCCCAACTGAGCTATCCCCACAATCATTTGAAATGAAAATTCATCAGTAAATATATTTTTGCTGATTCATTGAGATTTTAAAAAGAAATAATGGCTAATTTTTTTATTGAATAGTCAAGTTATGCAAATAGAAACAGGTGCGGTGAACGTGGAGATCAAACACATGACCTTCAAATATTAAATCTGACGCTCACCAAACTGAGCTATCCCCGCTAACATTAAAAATGAAAGTTTTTAAGTAAAGGTATTTCGGCTAATTAATTGAAATTTTAGAAAGAAATGATCACTAATTTTAAATTGAATAGTCAAATTGTGCATGCATGGTTCACGTGGATCGAACACGAGACCTTCAAATCTTCAATCTAACGCTCTCTCAACTGAACTATCCACACTAACAGTAAAAATAAAAATTCATCAGTAAAGGTATTTTCGCTACTTCATTGAAATTTTAAATAGAAATAATCACTAATTTTTAATAAGATATTCAAGTTATCCAACTTGTATAAGGTGCGGTGAACTATAACACGTTAGGTATTTCCGATAATTCATTGAGATTTCAGAAAGGAACAATGACTAATTTTAGATTGAATAGTCGGGTTATGCAACTAGAATCAGGTGCGGTGAACGTGGAGATCAAACACGTGACCTTCAAATCTTCAGTCTGACGCTCTCCCAACAGATGGTCAAACATTGGGTACGCTTCAAATCTTCAAATCTTGGCTTCTGTTAAATTCAACAAAAGGCATTGGGTACGCAGTTATAGTATGACATTCCACCCATAAACAGATGGTCAAACAGAAATGCTCAAGCAAATATTGGAAGACATATAGAGGGTATATGTGATGGATTTTGCATGAAGCTGGGATAAGTACCTACCCCTTTTTAAATTCGCTTATAATAATACTTGTCAAGCCACCATACAAATGGCCACATACGAGGTTCTTTATGTACGAAGATTGCGATCCCCTATCTTTTCGGAAGAAGGGGGCCAAATGACAACTATTGGGCCAAAGCTGGTGCAAATTACCAACACCGCAGTCCAGAAGATTAAAGCTAGGATACAAACCGCACAAAGCCGAGAGAAAAGCTATGCAGACCTAAGGCGCAAGGACATGGAATTGTTGGTAGGGGATCATATATTCCTAAAGGTAGCACCCCATGAGAAGGGTGCACGTAGGGGATCATATAAGCCCTAAGTTTATCTCTCCCTTTGAGATATTAGAAAGAATTAGATCTGTGGCCTATAGAATCGGGCAATGCCCAAACTTGTCTGCAGTACATAATATCTTTCATGTATCCGTACTATGGAAGTATACCCTAGATCGTTCGCACGTACTGGCTCATGAAACTCTCTTCTTGAGAGATGACATAACGTATAAAGAAGTCCCGATTCAAATAATAGACAAGAAAGTCAAATGACTGAGAAATAAGGAAATCTCTCTCGTTAAGGTCCTACGGAAGAATCATAGAGTAGAAGAAGCCACTTGGGAAACAGAAGGCAAATAAGAACCTTTTGTACCCTGACCTATTTTAGAATAAGCACTTTTGATGACCGAAAGTTTTCAAAGGAGAGGAGAATTTGCAACGCTCAAGGTCTCCAATAAGGTAGACAGTGTATAATCCCTACTAGGTTGTATCTAGAAGCAAAGAAAACATTAAGAAAATTGTACTTTTTCTAATTTTTATAAACTTCCCGAATCATTAAATTTTTTTTAGAATAAGAATTACAAGGTGCTTAAAAAAGAAAGGATCCGATCGGAGAAGACTTTTCTCGCAGAAGATTCAGAAAAATCAAGAATGAAATTATAGAAATTCTAGACATTTCAATGGTAGTGGAAAATTCGTCTATAAATTATGAATTAGGGTAGACTATTAGGGGCAAGAAGCAATCTTAATCGAGTACCCAATCGAGAGATACAAGTTTTTTGTTTTGGGGTGTCTTGTTCATGGGTTTACCTTGAATTTGAGAACTATAGTCCACTGTTCATTACCAAACTTGTTCCTACACCTTCTAAATAAGTTTACCCATAAAATTGGTGAAGGAAAGAAGTCCTCAAAGTGCTAGTAGGTTTTCACACAAATTAGTCCACGTTAGGTTACCCTCTAATGTTTTCCTAAGCTAAAACCTCAACTCCTAAAGCCTAACCCATGACATTATGTATAAACCTACGTTCATCAATAATCCATGTACCAAGTACCTAGAACTATGTGAATAACATGCTAAATAAGTTGCTAGGATCCATATCCAGAAGTAACCATTATTTGCATTACGATGTGTTCTAAAAGGCCTCTATTCCTCTTTAGGTAGGATGTCCTGCAATATGTATCATGAGCTGGATGTTATGATAGGCCTACCTTTCCCATCAGCTAAACGAGATGTCTTGCACAATGATTTACCAGTAGGATTACATGATTATGACGACACCATTCATGTGTTCATGGGGAGAAAATTGAAGGTTATTTTAGGGGAAGGTTTTCAGGATCAGTATATGATACATGAAATGATGACCTCTAAGTTCTAAGATCCTGAAAACATAACAAGAAGTAATATCCTAGCTTAAGGTCGCGATTAAGAACCTACTAGTAGGCTAATTACTAAGTTTTACTCACTCCATGTTTATTATTTTTTTTCAAGTAACTAAGAGTTGGTCGTGGATGAGAGTGAACTTTGGAGTGTGGGCCATGGACTAACTTCTATTTTAATCTAGTATTTTTTATTCTTCTTTTGAGTCTGCTTCTTATTTTTTGTTTGTAACGAATATGTATATTTAACACCCAAAAAATGAAGAAAATTAACTCCCATAAGAATAAGCCACTCATGAAAGACCCAAACGATAGAAAGGAAAAAAAACATTGAAGGATTAAGCAAGAACAAAGGACTTAGTCAAGTCACTCACCCTAACAAGTGATTTCAAGGAGTTGCCTTTTGAGAAGGATGGGTAAGGAAAAAGTAAATGAAAAGGGCAAAAAAATCATTTTATCAATTATCAAGAATATTGCCGGATTTGTAATTCCTTATCTAGAAGGAATCTCAAGATTCAAAATAAGCAAAAAATGATAAAAGAGCGATGAGATGAGGAATTTGTAGAAAAATTATGGATTTTTCGAGAAAAATAATAATAAAATATTCAGAAAGTGGCAAATTATCAAAATACCCCTAGAAGAATGGACAATTACATAAATGCCACTATAATTAGAATCAGAGCATCTACCGTGACAATCCGAGCAAAATCCCTCAAACTCAAATTTCAACCATCAGATCTCCTCCAAACTTTGATATGATCTAGAACGAACACGCACGAATCATCACATCCAACGACTAGTATTCAAAGCCAAGGTCGGTAAGGATACGATCGGGTTGATATCTCTGAAAAATTATCCCAAAAGTTCGATCTCTTAATAACGAAGATTTTGGAGCTCTCAATGTCGGTTTAAGCTCCTCCTATACAGTCTTAAGTAACAATATGGAATAAGAATCAAGAAAGGTCGATCCCCCAATCGAAGGCAATAAGCGTTTAGATTGTGGGTCTCCTACTCTCAGATTTCTTCCAAATTCCAGAGCAATCCTCCACCATTTCTCTTCAAACTTCTAAATAACGAAGAATCTGGAGCTCTCAATGTCGGTTTAAGCTCCTCCTATAAAGTCTGAAGTAGGAGAAACAATACAGAATAAGAATCAAGAAAGGTCGATCCCCCAATCGAAGACAATAAACGTTTAGATTATGGGTCTCCTACTCTAAGATTTCTTCCAAATTCGAGAGTAATCCTCCACCATTTCTCTTCGAACTTATTCCTACCGTTTCTCAACAAGATTACCCACAAGTTCTATGAAGGAATAGAGTGCTGAAAGTGCCTAGAAACCATTCCCCAAATTCAATCCGCCATTGAAGAACTTCAAGAAAAACTTGAAAATCCATTCCGAGGATACATGATGATTCGTTGAGCAAGAATGGTTCCAATAAGTTTCTGCACCTCCAAGGAATGATTCCATAGAACACCACGAAGAAAAATAACCTCGAGAGCGTGTCGAATTGATGGAAATAGGTTTCGAAATTAAATTGGGAATAAGAGTTGAATTCCTATCTATGATCTCTTTTCCTTCAAATTAAGGATTCCTCTAGCTTCAGAGGAAGAAGTTGAGTAAACTTGATGAAGGAATCGAGAGATGAAACATCGTAGAAAAAGGTACCCAAGAGATTAAAAATTTGGCGTTTCGAGTGAGTTGCATACCGAGAACAATTTTTGGAAATTAAGGTCTTACACTCAAAGACGTTCTTCCAAATAAATTCCTTTAGCCTGAAGAAAGGATATGGAAGAGGTTCAATGAAGAAATAGGGCCTTGAAACCCCTAGAATCCGCTACCCAATAAGAAATCCTTTATTTTATCTCCAGCGATAAATCAGATTTTGGATGAACTTTGGAAGTGAATATTTTAGGCTACGATCCATGAGAAGGTATCAAATCAAATCCCTAGCCCTTCCTTGTAATACCCATCTTTAAGTTTCACGAAGAAATCGAGGAGAGAAACGCTGTAAATGTGGTTGTACAGGCCGAGTTTCAGATGGCGGTGACGCAAAAAATGCGCATCTGCTTCCTGTTCAGAGGAAGAAAACGATGATATGGCAGTTCTACTGAACTGTCCAAGTCAACTCAAAATTTGACATTTTCTCGGGTTTTCTCAATTTTAACTCCATTCCAGACCGATTCTCATATAAAATCTTATGGTTTCAGAAACTAGACACAATAAGGAGTACGTGGAAGGAAATTTGAAGTAATTCAGATACTGGAAGCTCAAGAATGGACGTCCCAAATGTCGACGACGAGGCAAGTAGTCACCTTGGACTTTTTGTTAAGAAATACTTCTAGAAATTGCCTGGATTTTCATATGAACCCTAAACCAAGTATGAATTAAGGATATATGTAAGAAAAACCCAAAGAATCGTGAGTTAAAGCCCTGAACCGATCAAATAGCTCAAGATTTAAGTAACGCTAAAATAACCCTCTAATGAGCTCCACTGCATATCAAATTTTAATATTGAGCATATTATATTATGTTGAGGTTAGATATGAAATTTGGTGGTCATTGGATAAGGATAAGTAGGTAAACGAGGAAATGGTGTAAAATGACCATAATGGCCCTAAGGTAATTTACCTTCGGTTCATGACCTAGATGACCTTCAAATGTTATGAAATTCATCAGTAGATCTTATTTTATAAAATTTTATATGAATCCTTATCCCAAGAAGTTATATAAGGTAATGGAGTTTTGGAGTTATTAGAAAACTTTAGTTAGCGAAACCAAGATATGAGAGAAAATGCTCATCACGATCCATATGACCTTTGCCATGAAGCACGTTATTTATAGTTTTGTAGTCAATGTTGCAAATGTTTGCTGCACACAAAAAATGATAGGGATGTTAAATTTTTAAGTCACTTTTGGAAAGTATGGTGGATAAATTGGGTACCAAATTATTGTTTTCAACTACATGTCATCCTCAGACTCACTTGCTAACTGAGGTTGTTAATAAAATATCAGCAACATTGCTTAGGGCTATTATTTATAAGAATATTAAGTCATAAATTGGGTAACAAATTATTGTTTTCAACTACATGTCATCTTCATAATAATGAGCAAACTGAGGTGGTTAATAGAACATTAGGAGCATTGCTTAGGGCTATTATTTGTAAGAATATTAAGTCTTGGGACGAATGTTTGCCACTCATTGTTCTCTTTTTGAAGTTACTTACGGATTTAATCCACTTACGCATCTTGATTTGCTTTCTAACAATTATATCAAATTGAAGCATGCAATATAATAAGATTTGAAATAGGTTTTTTAAACCTTGAACCAAGAAGTAATTCAGAAGGATATTGGGAAAGAAAAAAAAAAAAAAAAAGGATGCTATATTTAATTATAATTTACCAGTGTCTTTATAACATGTTAATTAAAAAGAGGAAACAACAAGAATAAACAAACAAAGGAAATTTGTGTATGTATGATTCTCTTCAAATCTTGGAAACTATGAGGATTCCTCTCCTTTCTTAACATAAAGACTTACTTTTTCGGGACTTGGACCATAAACAGTCCTCTACTCTTACTCCTACTCTCTTCTCTAAGAATCAACATAGCATAACCATTCCATAAAGGCCGAGGTAGTCTTATAAAAGAAGATGAGGGTACCACTTTCAAATCATTGCATGAGGACTTGAGAAAGTTTTGTAAAAGAAGACGAGGGTACCACTTTCTATTGCAGAATTTCTATGTGAATAGAGAATGAACCATATTCTTTGGAGATAAGATAGAGCCTCGAGCATAACTTCAAAGGCATTACACAAATTGTTCTATGATATTTTTTCTAGGAACTCTTTGTTATGTTGTCCGCTGAAGGTTTCAGGAAAGGGACATAGATTCTCTATTGCACTGATCTCCCAAAAGAAGTTTTACCTAGGTCATCTGTCGTCACAACCCTTTTAAGGAAGATGCGCCCAAATAACCAGTGAACAATAACATTTAAAGAAGTTTCAGAGAGCGAGAAGAGGATTGTGATAGAAGTTGCCCTAGGTAAAACTTCTTTAAATGTCTTAGCCAATCATGACCTCATAATGAGGAGTCTCTTGGACAACAATAACATATGGACAACAAATGTCTTAGCCAATTGTGACGGTCATGATTGCTCAAGGCGTGTCGCCCAAATAATCGGTAAACAATAACATTGCCCAAATAACCGCCTTGGACAACAAATCGTTTACAAGAATGGCTGAGACATGCAACATGCAACCACAGGCAACACGCCTTGGGCAATCATGACTGTGACATCTGCCCCCACACAATTTATTGGATGAGGCTGACTTTAGGTCTCTCGATGCGCTTCCAGCTGATCTCATAATGAGGAGTCTCTTCCAACCTACTAGGTGCTGTTGAAAATCACTTCTCGGTTTGTTGAGTCTTCATGTCTTCTCTGTTCGTTCCTACTTTCTTCGCTTGAAACTTTTTCTTATTTGAATGACGTCATACCACCTGCTTCTGTTTGATGTTTTCTTGGTCAAAATAATAACGTTTCAAGTTACTAACGTGGACAACAAGGTTAGTCCGCATCCATAAGAGCAATTGGATTCTATATGATGTCTTCATAATCTTATGGATAACTTTAACTAGTCCATAGTATTTTCACACCAGTTTTTGGTTCTTGTTGCTTTGAACTCGAAGTTTATTTGAACTTAACTTATATGAACTCTTTATTTTTCTTGAAATTATTGTGGTTGACGCTTCCGACTGACCCTTCTCTTCATCCGTCTAGATGATATTTCTGTGTGAACATGTGTTGCTTCAGTGGTTTGTTTCTGTCTCCCTTCTTCAGTATCTGACCTTGTTTTTGTCTCTTCTGGTGGGGATAAATCCATTATCTGACCTTGTTTTGCGTCGTGGTGTTCATGTAGTGGCAACAAGGTTTCTATTGAGGTTGGCTCACTCGAGCTCCCCTTTTCAATTACAACAGTAGCAGCAAGCGTAGATTCATCATGGCTATGATTCTTTCTCAACTGTAGTATCGACATCATTTTCAACCCTCTTGGTTGATGGATGTTTTTCTGAATGATCATCGGGTTAGACTCCATTACTACTAGACATTTTGCTAGGGGCATGTAAATGACTTTGTGTTTAAGCAGGACGTTCGTTCCTAACACGACGTCGAAGTCATCCATTTCAACTATCACTAAACAATTTGCCTAGTCCAAGGCTCCAGCTTGATTAGAGTTCTCATTGTGACTCTTAAGACAGGTAAAGCTTCCAATTTGACGGCGTTCATTTTTCCTGTATCTTAATGCCAAAGGATGTTAAAATATTTTGCATCGGTCCATGAAAGAATTGTTCATCTTTCCTGGTTCCTTACTACTTTGTGCTTTACCCAAACCTCGACATACATAATATATATATATTCATTTAACTATAACACATATGGTCCATGAAAGAATTGTAACTCTTATGCTCATTAATATTATAATGGCTACTACCTAAATTATAACCTAAAGTTGATAATTGATGTCCAATTAGCCAACCCTAAATTTGTAATCATTGTGGAGTGATTGAAATTACAATGAAAGTAGTTTAAACTCCTAGTATATCTTAAAGGAAGTTGGTCTATTCTAATAAAACACGAAGTTCTCTTTAATATCATTAATACAATTATGCTAGACATGAAACCAAAACTGCGTTCAATTTAACTCCATTTTATTGTTATCTTGAATGACCTGTAGGATATATTCTTGATTTACCTTGATATTTCATATTAGTTAAGTTTTTTGCAAAATCACAATTAGACAACAACAACGATGAACTTGGGTCTGTTTATTATTTTAAAGAAAATTTCTTTCTTCATCTTATTCCTAATAACTCTGCAACTAAATTCATATTATGCTAAGAAACAAATTTTTTGGGTTGTAGTTTATTCGATAACACTTGCATATTAGAACAATTCAACATTACATGCCTTACTTACAAGTAAAATACTAACCATCAACTTTTTATTTTATAGTCCAACAACCGCTCAAGAAAATAGATTTCAAACTTGAGAGAAAAAATATATTGAGTAGGACTTAAAAATGTTGCAGTTTTTTTAGAAAGGGCATTTGGTCTAGTGGTATGATTCTCACTTAGGGTGCGAGAGGTCCCGAGTTCAATTCTTGGAAATGCCCCTATGTTCATTTATCAAAAGATAAGCCTTGGAGAACAATCATTTAATGATAATTTACTTGTGTACTCCACTAAAAATATAATAATAATTGCTCATGGATTTCATTAACAAAGAAAATAAATGAAATGATGATGATACATTTCCATAAACAACGTAATATATAGTCCATAGTAAGGGCATTTGGGTGCAAGAGGTCTCGAGTTCGATTCTCAGAATGTGCCCCTCCAAAAGAAAAAAAAAGACAATTTTGTGAAAGAAAAAAAAAAAGTTTCATTATCAATGGGGCCTAACCCAAAGGAATGTGTTGCAATGCACAACTTCAACTTATATAAATTTCATATATTGAGGCACGGAAAATATATAGACTAGCAACTAATAATTATAGTTCTACTACAAAGGTATTTGGTCTAAGTGGTATGATTATCATTTTAGGTGTGAGAGGTCTCAAGTTCGATTCTCAAAATGCCCCAACAATATTATATCAAAATGAATTATGCAAGATAATATGATTTAAAATGTGGTTTTTAAACATTAAACCAAGAAGATGAGAATAGAGAATGAAACATATTTTGGGAGAATAAAGATCGTATCATTTTGGGTATGAGAGGTCTCAGGTTTGATTCTCAAAATGCCCCCAACAATATTATATCAAAATATATTATGCAAGACAATATGATTTAAAATGTGGTTTTTAAACATTGAACCAAGAAGATGAGAATAGAGAATGAAACATATTCTTGGGAGAATAAAGATCGTCTTTCTAAGAGAATAGAGAATGAAACATATTCTTGGGAGAATAAAGATCGAAACATATTCTTGGTAGAATAAAGATCGTCTTTCTAAGAGAATAGAGAATGAAACATATTCTTGGGAGAATAAAGATCGTCTTTCTAAGAACTTTTGTATTCTTTCTAGGAACTTTTCAGTCAAATAGGTCATCTATTGTATTCTTTCTAGGAACTTTTCAGTCAAATAGGTCATATGTTGTCACAATCCTAATTGTTCTTGTATTCTTTCTAGGAACTTTTGTATTCTTTATACGAACTTTTCAGTCAAATAGATCATCTGTTGTCACAATCTTAATTGTTATTGTATTCTTTCTAGGAACTTTTCAGTCAAATAGGTCATCTGTTGTCACAATCCTAATTGTTCTTGTATTCTTTCTAGGAACTTTTAGTCAAATAGGTCATCTTTTGTCACAATTCTAGAACTGTATTCTTTCTAGGAACTTTTCAGTCAAATAGGTCATCTATTGTATTCTTTCTAGGAACTTTTGTATTCTTTCTACGAACTTTTCAGTCAAATAGATCATCTGTTGTCACAATCTTAATTGTTATTGTATTCTTTCTAGGAACTTTTCAGTCAAATAGGTCATCTGTTGTCACAATCCTAATTGTTCTTGTATTCTTTCTAGGAACTTTTCAGTCAAATAGGTCATCTATTGTATTCTTTCTAGGAACTTTTCAGTCAAATAGGTCATATGTTGTCACAATCCTAATTGTTCTTGTATTCTTTCTAGGAACTTTTCAGTCAAATAGATCATCTGTTGTCACAATCCTAATTGTTATTGTATTCTTTCTAGGAACTTTTCAGTCAAATAGGTCATATGTTGTCACAATCCTAATTGTTCTTGTATTCTTTCTAGGAACTTTTCAGTCAAATAGATCATCTGTTGTCACAATCTTAATTGTTATTGTATTCTTTCTAGGAACTTTTCAGTCAAATAGATCATCTATTGTCACAATCTTAATTGTTATTGTATTCTTTCTAGGAACTTTTCAGTCAAATAGATCATCTGTTGTCACAATCTTAATTGTTATTGTATTCTTTCTAGGAACTTTTCAGTCAAATAGGTCATCTGTTGTCACAATCCTAATTGTTCTGGTATTCTTTCTAGGAACTTTTTAGTCATATAGGTCATCTGTTGTCACAATCCTAGAACTGTATTCTTTCTAGGAACTTTTCAGTCAAATAGGTCATCTGTTATCACAATCCTAGAACTGTATTCTTTCTAGGAACTTTTCAGTCAAATAGGTCATCTGTTGTCACAATCCTTTTAAGGAAGATGCACCGAAATAACCGATGAAGAAGTTTCAGAGAGCCATAGGTTCGAATCCTGTCACCTTGATGTGGTATTCTTAGGGGCCGAAGTGCAAAGCCCCGTAGTCTCTCCGTGGTTAGGAAGGCAGGCATGTTGTCCACTGTCGTCACATAGGTCATCTGTCTTCACAATCCTTTTAAGAAATATGTGCCCAAATAACCAATGAAGAAGTTTCAGAGATCCATAGGTTCGAATCCTATCACATTGATGTAGTATTCTCAGGGGCCGAAGTGCAAAGCCCTATAGCCTATCCGTGTTCAGGAAGGCAGGCAAACCGCACACACTGAAAAAAAAACGAAGATCTCCTTTTCTATCACACGTAGAATTGTCATTCTGTTGTCTTTTAAAACCCCTTACCTTATCAGTCATCAGGCAGGTTTTTGGTATCATATAACGAGATAATTATTATGAAAAAGCTATTCCACTAGTGTGACTTAGATACCCTTTCTTTGTGGTATCGTTCATGCTATTTGAATAGCCTGAAGTCATCATAGCCTCTCCACCGGTTCCGAATACTCCTTCGGCATCAATGTGCTCCAATGAAAGAGATCAGACCCTTTCCTGAACTAGAACCGGGCACAAAACGCCGAGGATAAAGTTGAAAGCGAGCTCTTTTCGCGTATACGCAATCTCGAAACCCAATTAGCTCACGGACTGTCTACTCAACCCTGGCGAGTATGAGTGCTTGGTAAGAGAGAATGTCGAAAGAGAAAGACATTCGATACGACAACATTCCAACTACCAAAGTGCACTAAACCTAGTAGAGATCTTCGACCTAACGATAATGGAACTTCAAGCCCATTTAATCAATCCGCTTTGTACTTTATTGTTGACCAAATCGGATGCACGCCAAGCCTAAATTCTCTCTTAGTCACCCGAAAACGAAAGTTAGATCAGATCCAAAGTTTACGAATCGAAGAGAAAATGGATATGAGTTCTACACGCTTTCATTTTCAAAAGCTTCACTTGCCTACGGTACTTTATTCAGGATGTGCAACAATACGGTCATCTCTCAGCCATGTATAGAGAATTCCTTGATCATTTCCTTGGCGTATAACACAAATGAAGTCGCTTCTCTGACCGCCCATCATATGAGTCCATTCTTGTCTTGTTGGTTTGTTGTACTATTCTATACCTCTCTCAATTNTCTTTGGAGATAAGATAGAGCCTCGAGCCTAACTTCAAAGGCATTACACAAATTGTTCTATGATATTGTTTCTAGGAACTCTTCGTTATGTTGTCCGCTGCAGGTGTCAGGAAAGGGACACAGATTCTCTATTGCACTGATCTCCCAATAGAAGTTTTACCTAGGTCATCTGTCGTCACAACCCTTTTAAGGAAGATGCGCCCAAATAACCAGTACATTTAAAGAAGTTTCAGAGAGCGAGAAGAGGATTGTGATAGAAGTTGCCCTAGGTAAAACTTCTTTAAATGTCTTAGCCAATCATGACCTCATAATGAGGAGTCTCTTGGACAACAATAACATATGGACAACAAATGTCTTAGCCAATTGTGACGGTCATGATTGCTCAAGGCGTGTTGCCCAAATAATCGGTAAACAATAACATTGCCCAAATAACCGCCTTGGACAACAAATCGTTAACAAGAATGGCTGAGACATGCAACATGCAACCCCACGCAACACGCCTTGGGCAATCATGACTGTGACATCTGCCCCCACACAATTTATTGGACAAACTGACTTTAGCTCTCTCGATGCGCTTCCAGCTGATCTCATAATGAGGAGTCTCTTCAAACCTACTAAGTGCTGTTGAAAATCACTTCTCGGTTTGTTGAGTCTTCATGTCTTCTCTGTTCGTTCCTACTTTCTTCGCTTGAAACTTTTTTCTTATTTGTATGACGTCATACCACCTGCTTCTGTTTGATGTTTTCTTGGTCGAAATAATGACGTTTCAAGTTACTAACGTGGACAACAAGGTTAGTCCGCATCCATAAGAGCAATTGGATTCTATATGATGTCTTCATAATCTTATGGATAACTTTAACTAGTCCATAGTATTTTCACACCAGTTTTTGGTTCTTGTTGCTTTGAACTCGAAGTTTATTTGAACTTAACTTATATGAACTCTTCATTTTTCTTGAAATTATCGTGGTTGACGCTTCCGACTGACCCTTCTCTTCATCCGCCTAGATGATATTTACGTGTGAACACGTGTTGCTTCAGTGGTTTGTTTCTGTCTCCCTTCTTCAGTATCTGACCTTGTTTTTGTCTCTTCTGGTGGGGATAAATCCATTATCTGACCTTGTTTTGCGTCGTGGTGTTCATGTAGTGGCAACAAGGTTTCTATTGAGGTTTGCTCACTCGAGCTCCCCTTTTCAATTACAACAGTAGCAGCAAGCGTAGATTCATCATGGCTATGATTCTTTCTCAACTGTAGTATCGACATCATTTTCAACCCTCTTGATTGATGGATGTTTTTCTGAATGATCATCGGGTTAGACTCCATTACTACTAGACATTTTGCTAGGGGCATGTAAATGACTTTGTGTTTAAGCAGGACATTCGTTCTTGACACGACGTCGAAGTCATCCATTTCAACTATCACTAAACAATTTGCCTAGTCCAAGGCTCCAGCTTGATTAGAGTTCTCATTGTGACTCTTAAGACAGGCAAAGCTTCCAATTTGACGGCGTTCATCTTTCCTGTATCTTGATGCCAAAGGATGTTAAAATATTTTGCATCGGTCTCCATCATGAGTTGTGGGTGGCTCTAGAGTTGACAATGGTGTTCCTTACTACTTTGTGCTTTACCCAAACCTCGACATACATAATATATATATATATATTCATTTAACTATAACACATATGGTCCATGAAAGAATTGTAACTCTTATGCTCATTAATATTATAATGGCTACTACCTAAATTATAACCTAAAGTTGATAATTGATGTCCAATTAGCCAACCCTAAATTTGTAATCATTGTGGAGTGATTGAAATTACAATGGAAGTAGTTTAAACTCCTAGTATCTTAAAGGAAGTTGGTCTCTTCTAATAAAACACAAAGTTCTCTTTAATATCATTAATACAATTATGCTAGACATGAAACTAAAACTGCGTTCAATTTAACTCCATTTTATTGTCATCTTGAATGACGTGTAGGATATATTCTTGATTTACCTTGATATTTCAAATTAGTTAAGCTTTTTGCAAAATCACAATGAGACAACAACAACGATGAACTTGGGTCTGTTTATTATTTTAAAGAAAATTTCTTTCTCCATCTTATTCCTAATAACTCTGCAACTAAATTCATATTATGCTAAGAAACAATTTTTTAGGGTTGTAGTTTATTCAACATTACATGCCTTACTTACAAGTAAAATACTAACCATCAACTTTTATTTTATAGTCCAACAACCGCTCAAAAATATAGATTTCAAACTTGAGAGAAAAAATATATTGAGTGGGAGTTAAAAATGTTCCAATCTTTTTAGAAAGGGCATTTGGTCTAGTGGTATGATTCTCGCTTAGGGTGCGAGAGGTCCCGAGTTCAATTCTCGGAATGCCCCTATGTTCATTTCTCAAAAGATCCACCATCTACTTGTGTACTACACCATATATGTCTTAAATGGAGCTATCAAACTAGAAAATAACTTGTATTGTTTTGAAGTTATCGCAAACCCTATGTAAATAATTTAACAGCGGTCGAGATCTAAAACATATAATAATAATTGCTCATGGATTACATTAACAAAGAAATAAATGAAATAATGATGATACATTCCATAAGTAACTTAATATATAGTCCATAATAAGGGCATTTGGTCTAGTGGTATGATTCTTGCTTTGGGTGCAAGAGGTCTCGAGTTCGATTCTCGGAATGCCCCTCCAAAAGTAAAAAGGGACTATCATTTTTGGTGTGAGAGGTCTTCTTAAGTTCAATTCTCAAAATGACCCCAACAATATTTTATCAAAATGAATTATGCAAGATAATATGATTTAAAATGTGGTTTTTAAACATTGAACCAAGAAGATGAGAATAGAGAATGAAGGTTAAGAAGATGAGAATAGAGAATGAAACATATTCATGGGAGAATAAAGATTGTGTTTCTAAGAACTTTTGTATTCTTTTAGGAACTTTTCAGTCAAATAGGTCATATGTTGTCACAATCTTAATGTATTCTTTCTAAGAACTTTTCAGTCAAATAGATCATATGTTGTCACAATCCTAATTGTTCTTGTATTCTTTCTAGGAACTTTTCAGTCAAATAGATCATCTGTTGTCACAATCTTAATTGTTATTGTATTCTTTCTAGGAACTTTTCAGTCAAATAGATCATCTGTTGTCACAATCTTAATTGTTATTGTATTCTTTCTAGGAACTTTTCAGTCAAATAGGTCATCTGTTGTCACAATCCTAATTGTTCTGGTATTCTTTCTAGGAACTTTTTAGTCATATAGGTCATCTGTTGTCACAATCCTAGAACTGTATTCTTTCTAGGAACTTTTCAGTCAAATAGGTCATCTGTTATCACAATCCTAGAACTGTATTCTTTCTAGGAACTTTTCAGTCAAATAGGTCATCTGTTGTCACAATCCTTTTAAGGAAGATGCACCGAAATAACCGATGAAGAAGTTTCAGAGAGCCATAGGTTCGAATCCTGTCACCTTGATGTGGTATTCTTAGGGGCCGAAGTGCAAAGCCCCGTAGTCTCTCCGTGGTTAAGAAGGCAGGCATGTTGTCCACTGTCGTCACATAGGTCATCTGTCGTCACAATCTTTTTAAGAAATATGCGCCCAAATAACCAATGAAGAAGTTTAAGAGATCCATAGGTTCGAATCCTATCACATTGATGGGGTATTCTCAGGGGCCGAAGTGCAAAGCCCCATAGCCTATCCGTGTTCAGGAAGGCAGGCAAACCGCACACACTGAAAAAAAAACGAAGATCTCCTTTTCTATCACACGTAGAATTGTCATTCTGTTGTCTTTTAAAACCCCTTACCTTATCAGTCATCAGGCAGGTTTTTGGTATCATATAACGAGATAATTATTATGAAAAAGCTATTCCACTAGTGTAACTTAGATACCCTTTCTTTGTGGTATCGGTCATGCTATTTGAATAGCCTGAAGTCATCATAGCCTCTCCACCGGTTCCGAATACTCCTTCGGCATCAATGTGCTCCAATGAAAGAGATCAGACCCTTTCCTGAACTAGAACCGGGCACAAAACGCCGAGGATAAAGTTGAAAGCGAGCTCTTTTCGCGTATACGCAATCTCGAAACCCAATTAGCTCACGGACTGTCTCCTCAACCTTGGCGAGTATGAGTGCTTGGTAAGAGAGAATGTCGAAAGAGAAAGACATTCGATTACGACAACATTCCAACTACCAAAGTGCACTAAACCTAGTAGAGATCTTCGACCTAACGATAATGGAACTTCAAGCCCATTTAATCAATCCCCTTTGTACTTTATTGTTGACCAAATCGGATGCACGCCAAGCCTAAATTCTCTCTTAGTCACCCGAAAACGAAAGTTAGATCAGATCCAAAGTTTACGAATCGAAGAGAAAATGGATATGAGTTCTACACGCTTTCATTTTCAAAAGCTTCACTTGCCTACGGTACTTTATTCAGGATGTGCAACAATACGATCATCTCTCAGCCGTGTATAGAGAATTCCTTGATCATTTCCTTGGCGTATAACACAAATGAAGTCGCTTCTCTGACCGCCCATCATATGAGTCCATACTTGTCTTGTTGGTTTGTTGTACTATTCTATACCTCTCTCAATTGATAGAAAGACGTACGGGAGCTGGGAGGGCCTATCGTGAGGGAACTTTCCTTTTCACGGTTGGCAAAGGTAAAGCGGGAGCTGCATATGTCCAAAGTGATCAAGGCAGAGCGACTCCTTCTTTAAAAGATGTTGGTTTTATCGAAACTGTTAGATTTGCTTTCATTAAAGAAAAAGTAGTAGCTCTTGGTTTGGCCAAGGTCGATTCGTATGGCAATGCGGACTCGATTCAGGATGAGGATTCCGCTTTTCATACTGCTGTTATGAGCCGAAAGATCTGGTAAGCTATCTCGCTAAACGAAAGGAAAAAGCACGTACGCGTTGACATTGTTACAAGGGGCGGGGGCCCGCCAAAGAAGGTCAGTCGGACTAGGTTAGGACCCTTGATCCGATTCAGCTAAGTTCTTCCATGCGAGAATGCATGCGTATCGGTATCCTCTTTAGGACTGGTTGCTTCCTCTTTTTGTTTATATGTTTGGAGAAACCTCCTAAGCCCACCTTTCTTATCAGGTGTGATTCAATCTTTCAGCTCAAACTTTCCTATCGTCCGACGAAAAAGGTAGGAGTACGACTACCTTTTCCTTTTCTTGCTCTAGCCAAGGGATCATTCAGTTTCTACCAAAAAGTTCGCTATCTATTAGTTGCCGTAATCGAATGTATTTCTCATTTCATGTTAGCTCCTCCAAGAACTTTCTGATCCGTAGTAGATGAAACCTTGGACTTCTATCGGACTTATAGCATTGCCTGGTGAGCTCGCCGTTGAGGGTTGGCCATATAGGAGATCGAGCAGCCTTTCTTTCCCTACCTGGTATGCTTTTCCGCTTATCGTGCAACTAGCCAACTAGCCAAAGAGACTGATTTTTTTAATAGAGTTGATTCATAGATGTATTTCTCATTTCATGTTAGCTCCTCCAAGAGGTTCTGCTTATCCATACTCAATAGTCACACTTTCAGCCGAAAGACTGATTTTTTTCATAGAGTCGGTTCATAGATCAAGAAAGAATGAAGCTGCTTACAAGGACGTTTACGCGATCCGTCTTTTCATACTCGCCTTTTCATTAACCCTGCTATCAACCTAGCCATTCTCGCTTGTTGCTTTAAGGGGTCTCCCCACTGTATTTTACTCGGATTGGTTCTCGCGTCCCTGTGCCAAAAAGGATGGGCGAGTTTGGTTTGAGTGTTCATCGATTGAGTGTTTTCATATGCTCCGCGGGGGGAGGGGGGGGTGACGAGGTGTAGCGTAGTCTAGTCAGTGCATCTGTTTTGGGTATGTTGTCCGCTAAAGGTTTTAGGAAAGGGGGTACAAATTTTCTACATAGGTCGTCTGTGGTCACAATCCTTTTAAGGAAGATGCTCCCAAATAATCGGTGAACAATAATAGTCTTTAAAGAAGTTTCAGAGAGCAAGAAGAGGCAGAATAGAGAATAGGAGTGAGTCGTGCAAGGTAGAAGGAACTAGTAGGTTTAATTTGGGTTTGTTTGAACTAAAAAACAAACCAAAAATTTTCAAACGAACCCAAATTTAAGACTCACTAGCTCAAAGTCCATATGTGGTAAAAAAAAAAAAAAAACCTTCTGTGGTCGAACCCTTATTCGCAGTCTACATCCAACCATTTCTTTTTCAACCTACACGTATGCTCCAGGCCAAACTCACGTAACTAGTCAGAAGATGCGTCCCACAACTGAACGGAAGACAAGTGTCACAATCGCACTCTTGCAGTAGTGAGACAATGATTATGTGACATTTGTTCTAATCCAATGAACAAGTCAACCATGCAAAATTTGACTGAACGAACAATAGTAGTGTATGCTCGAATCACGTTTAGAAGAAATATTTTAGAAAACGTGAGCGAGGAGATACATTAAAAATAATTTCAAACAAACCAATGTTATAAGCTAAAAGTGAAGAAACAACAACTGGTCCCGTTCTCCTATAGTACATTTTGGGACATTTTAGTTCTGATGGGTGTAGATATGATTTTGAGGACTAATCATACACCCCGTATTGGCACAACAATAATAGTAAAGGCCTATCTAAGATGAAAGCAAGTAAAACGTTTTTGGAATGAGCATGCCACCATGAACCACAAATCGTTTACAAGAATAGCTGGGACATCAACATGCAGCCACAGGCAACATGCCTCGGCCAATCATGACCGCGACATCTGCCCTTACACAATTTGTCAATATCTCTATCAACCGGCTCTTCATAAACTCAACGTTGTAGGATGAGGCTGACTTTAGGTCTCGCGACACGCTTCTAGTTGATCTCAGTATTGAGGAGTCTTTTCCAACCTACTAAGAGCTATTGAAAATCACTTCTCGGTTTGTTAACTCTTCAAGTCTTCTCTGTTGGTGTCTTTCCTACTTTCTTCACTTGAAACAATTTCTTCTTTGCATGACGTCATACCACCTGATTTTACTTGATGTTTTCTTGGTCGGAATAATAACGTTTCAAGTTACTGACGTGGACAACAGGGTTAGTCTGTATCCATAGAAGCAATTGGATCCTATATGATGACTTCCTAATCTTGTGGATAACTTCGACTAGTCCATAGAATATTCGCACCAGTCTTTGGTTCTTGTTGCTTTGAACTCAAAGTTGATCTAACCTTAACTTATCATAACTCTCTATTTGCTTTGAAATTATCATGGTCGACTCTTCTCTTGATCCGTCTGGATGGTATTTTTGCGTGAACATGTGTTGCTTTAGTGGTTTGTTTTTGTCTCCCTTCTTCAGTAGAGGTGTTGGCTTGGTGTCTTTGCCAAGCATTTGAGTGATCACTGACAAGAGCCTTTGGAGGTCAAATAAACCCGATTGTGAACATGCCATTTTGCTATTTGTAGAATTCAACTAGCTCAGGCTGAGCCACATGACATTTATTTGTGGTAGGCGACATAAAACTAATCTTGTGATTTATCTCTCTTGGTGGGGTTAAACCCAATATCTGACCTTCTTGTTTTGGGTCGTGGTATTCATGTAGTGGTAAAAAAGTTTTTATTGAGGTTGGCACACTTGAGCTCCCCCTTTCCAAATACAACAATGGCAGCAAGTGTAGATTCATCATGGCTAAGATTCTTTCTCAACTGTACTATCGTCATCATTTTCACCCCTCTTGGTTGATAGATGTTTGTCTGAATGATCGTTGGGTTAGACTCCGTTACTACTACGCATTTTGCTAGGGGCATGTAAATGACGTTGTGTTCTAGCAGGATGTCAATCCCGGACTATTTGGGCTCTAGAATGTTGGATATGAAGGCTGACTATTTATAGTAAAAATCTGATAGAGATATATATACTAAATAATTGTATATAGTAGGCGGTTACATATAGTGAAGCTATATAAAATAAATTGAAATCATATGTATACCCATTAGTCAGTGCTTCCTAAATGTACATTTCTCATTCTCCATATCCTCTCTTTGCATACCTGAAGTCATTAATACAAAACCATTAGTCAATATTTCTTCTTACATTTTCTCTATCATGTTCTTTGTGTTCATTTAGATCAAGTGTGTGCGTTGTTGTGTGATTCTAATAACTGGTATCAGAGCGAGGAGAGATTCACCACGATCTGTGAAGATGGAAAGTTCAAATACTGAATTGAAAAGTTTGATGGATTCGATATAAGTTTCTAGAAGATGCAGATTGAAGATTATCTATACGAGAAAGATATTCAGGAACCCATTTTGGGGTGAAGCTGGATACCATGACCACGGAGGAGTTGAAGCTCAAGGATTGTCACGCTGTAGGATTAATCTGGTTGACGCTGCCAGGGAACCAAAGAAAGTGCGATTGGAAATTTTCCATACAGACGTTTAGGGACCATCTCCAGTTTCTTAATTTCGAGTCCCAAAATTTCATGGATTAGAGGTCTCGCACTGTGCAACGACAACTCTCTGTTTTCCTAAGGCTAGTCAGATATCTCATGACCACTCTTTTCCTCCTCACCATATCTAGACACTATAACGTTGATCCAGTATTATCTTATATAGTTAACGTTCACTCTTTAACGTCCAAGAACATTTTATAACTACCACGAAAATCAAAACATACAATAAATTCATACAAGTTTTACAATATATCATATACTACAAAATAGGGTTAGACTGCTTACTTGGTCGCGGAGAGACATGTCATCGAGTTGAGTCATAGAGATATACGACTCTTTATCCTAAGAAAAAATCTATATAATTTAAAATCTAGCTGCTCTGATACCAATCTGTTACAACCCGAATTTCAAAGGTTCAAAACTCAAATAAAAACTAAAATTGAGAGTGAAAACAAATAAAATAAAAGTAAATTAATATAAAATAAGAAAATGTTGTAAAATTAAAATAAGATTGAGAAAACAACACAACATTAAATATAAAATAAAATAAAATTATAAGAAGGTGTTGTTCAAATTTATCCAAACAGAAAAAAAAGTGTTTGGGATACAATTACAAAAAAAAAAAAAAAATAAATAATAATAATAATAATAATAATAGAAAACTCAAACACAAAGACAGACTAATGCTACATAACAACCCCATCTGTGAGTGCACAACCTTTGAAGGCTCCCTCGTCTCAACGATAAGTTCTATTACGAACCCATCCAAAATAATCACACTTGTGATCGCATCTCCTGACTTTAAACTGCTAGTCTAATATAAGTTGTAGTTGATAATTACACAAAAATTTCCAGAAGTGTAAAAAATGTCTGTCCAAAATAAAAGGGCCCAACCAAGTTCAAACGGGTGATGGGTCAAATTCTCTACCACTGAGCCATGGATCCATTTTGTAGGATTTTAACCTTAGTGACCCCTTAGACATAGTGTCAGTCCAAAAAGTGTAACAAATTTCTATCCTAGATAGAAGGGTCCAACTAGGTTCGAATTGGTGACCTCTTGATCTGCAATCAAATGCCCTAACATTGAGCTATGATCCCATTTTGTATGATCTCAACCTTAGTGACCCCTTCTACAGATTATCAGTCCAAAAGTGACCCTACCGAATCGGCTATGGACCAATTTTGTATAAATTGGTGGATTAACTATTGGAAATTAAACACAAGTCATTAGATTCAAAGTCGAAAGTGCTAACCACTACACCATAGAACCACTTGTTAAACTTTATTTTTGCAGCGATTTTGATAAGCGCCAACAACGTTGGATTTTGCAAAGCTAGAGGTTGTAGTATGCTTACGGACTTTCACAAGGTGTTTTCAACTTCTTTTATAGGTAATTGAACTTTTGAGTCCATGCAAATGATTGGTTGGATTAGTATCAGTTTGAGAAGACAGAGGAGAGAAAAGAGACTTTGTTAGAAACTCTCCCATAGGTAATCTCCCAAGGTGTTTTCAACTTCTTTTATAGGAAGAATTTTAAAATCAAACCACAACAAAATTTACTTCTGTCTCTAAAACTAAATTTGACTCTCCAATAGATCTTAAAAGTTTTGTTAATTAAATTTTCTTTAAAATTTTTGTACACAGAGTACAATGGAAATAATATATATATATATATTTTTACAATTTTGTAATTTGTATGGTATTATTCGAGGCTTTTGATTGAAATATGATAATTGATTCTCTGTCCTCTTTGACAATTTTAGATACCTTCATATTCGATATTTGATGCGTCCCGTTTCATTATGAGATCTGCCCTTAGGTCAATAAGACTTAAGTAGAGAGTTTATTTGACTAATGATTTGATTTTTTTTGGGTTGTAGAGATCTCCCTTACAAATCATTTTTATAAAACCTTATTCAAAGGTTTGTAGTTAATTACCAATATCAGAATTTCTGGTTTCTTTTCACCATGTTGTTAACCTAAAATGTCAGACATGACCACCTGCTCTTTGAAGACCTTATCAGCTTCCTCTGCAAAATATCACCTAAAATGTCACAGTATTTAGTGTTTGATGC
>NW_019268664.1:67563-70212 GCF_002738365.1 Cucurbita moschata
TGGAGCTCTCAATGTCGGTTTAAGCTCCTCCTATAAAGTCTGAAGTAGGAGAAACAATACGGAATAAGAATCGAGAAAGGTCGATCCCCCAATCGAAGACAATAAACGTTTAGATTATGGGTCTCCTACTCTCAAATTTCTTCCAAATTCGAGAGCAATCCTCCACCATTTCTCTTCGAACTTATTCCTACCGTTTCTCAACAAGATTACCCACAAGTTCTATGAAGGAATAGAGTACTGAAAGTGCCTAGAAACCATTCCCCCAATTTAATCCGCCATTGAAGAACTTCAAGAAAAACTTGAAAATCCAATCTAAGGATACATGATGATTCCAATCAGTTTCTGCACCTCCAAGGAATGATTCCATAGAAGACCATGAAGAAAAATAACCTCGAGAGCATGTCGGATTGATGGAAATAGGTTTCAAAATTAAATTGGGAATAAGAGTCAAATTTCTATCTACGATCTCTTTTCCTTCAAATTAAGGATTCCTCTAGCTTCAGAGGAAGAAGTTGAGTAAACTTGATGAAGGAACTACATAAACACAAATGGAGTAACATGAGATAGAAGTAAACATAGTAATAAAAAGAAACTACATAAACTTAAAGGAAGTGAATCCCATTTTACAATATAAATATTGTTCAATTGTAGCAAAGAAGTAGTTTTGAAAACTAGCCACTCCATATCAATCTATGTTTGGAAAACTAAAATAAAGAAAAATAAGTAAATAAAAATATTTTTCAAAAACTTAGTTGGGTGTGAAATTTTGCTTAAAATTCAAATGTTTTCTTTTCTTTTCTTTTCTGTTCTTTTTTTTTTCTATAAAAGGATAAAACACATAATTTTTAAATAAAACAAAATAGTTATCAAATGGGCCAAATTTTTAACATATCTATCCCAAAGGAATGCATGGGCTCTAGTGGCAATGTTGCTTCAACTGTGTGATAGACCATGCGAAGTAAACATGACAATAATAGTAGCTTCTAAAGCACAAAAATATGTGGATAAATTTAATATACTGAGGTTGGATAAATTTCATATATTGAGGCGCATAAAAGATAGATCCACTACAAGGCATTTGGTCTAGTGGTAGAATTCTCGCTTCGTGCAAGAGGTCTCAAGTTTGATTCTCAAAATGCCCCCAACAATTATATCAAATTGAAGCATGCAATATAATAAGATTTGAAATAGGTTTTTTTAAACCTCGAACCAAGAAGTAATTCAGATGGATATTTGGAAAGAAAAAAAAAAAGGAAGCTATATTTAATTATAATTTACAAGTGTCTTTATAACATGTTAATTGAAGAGAGAAAAAAACAAGAATAAACAAACAAAGGAAATTTGTGTATGTATGATTCTCTTCGAATTTTGGAAACTGTGAGGATTCCTCTCCTTTCTTGACATAAAGACTTACTTTTTCGGGACTTGGACCATAAACAGTCATCTACTCTTACTCCTACTCCCTTATCTAAGAATCAACATAGCATAATCATTCCATGAAGGCCAAGGCAGTCTTATAAAAGAAGATGAGGGTTTCACTTTCTATTGCAGAATTTCTATGTGAATAGAGAATGAACCATATTCTTTGGAGATAAGATAGAGCCTCGAGCCTAACTTCAAAGGCGTTACACAAATTGTTCTATGATATTTTTTCTAGGAACTCTTTGTTATGTTGTCCGCTGAAGGTGTCAGGAAAGGGACACAGATTCTCTATTGCACTGATCTCCCAATAGTAGTTTTACCCAGGTCATCTGTCGTCACAACCATTTTAAGGAAAATGCGCCACAATAACCAGTGAACAATAACATTTAAAGAAGTTTCAGAGAGCGAGAAGAGGATTGTGATAGAAGTTGCTCTAGGTAAAACTTCTTTAAATGTCTTAGCCAATCATGACCTCATAAAGAGGAGTCTCTTGGAAAACAATAACATATGAACAACAAATGTCTTAGCCAATTGTGACAGTCATGATTGCTCAAGACGTGTCGACCAAATAATCGGTAAACAATAACATTGCCCAAATAACCGCCTTGGACAACAAATCGTTTACAAGAATGGCTGAGACATGCAACATGCAACCACAGGCAACATGCCTTGGGCAATCATGACTGTGACATCTGCCCCCACACAATTTGCAACATGCAACCACAGGCAACATGCCTTGGGCAATCATGACTGTGACATCTGCCCCCACACAATTTATTGCATGCAACCACAGGCAACATGCCTTGGGCAATCATGACTGTGACATCTGCCCCCACACAATTTATTGGATGAGGTTGACTTTAGGTCTCTCGATGCGCTTCCAGCTGATCTCATAATGATGAGTCTCTTCCAACCTACTACGTGCTGTTGAAAATCACTTCTCGGTTTGTTGAGTCTTCATGTCTTCTCTGTTCGTGTCTTTCCTACTTTCTTCGCTTGAAATTTTTTTCTTATTTGTATGACGTCATACCACCTGCTTCTGCTTGATGTTTTCTTGGTCGAAAAAATAATGTTTCAAGTTACTAACGTGGACAACAAGATTAGTCCGCATTCATAATAGCAATTGGATTCTATATGATGTCTTCATAATCTTATGGATAACTTTAACTAGTCCATAGTATTTTCACACCAGTTTTTGGTTCTTGTTGCTTTGAACTCGAAGTTTAT
>NW_019268664.1:73332-76433 GCF_002738365.1 Cucurbita moschata
CTATTTGAATAGCCTGAAGTCATCATAGCCTCTCCACCGGTTCCGAAGACTCCTTCGGCATCAATGTGCTCCAATGAAAGAAATCAGACCCTTTCCTGAACTAGAACCGGGCACAAAACGCCGAGGAGAAAGTCGAAAGCGAGCTCTTTTCGCATATACGCAATCTTGAAACCCAATTAGCTCACGGACTGTCTCCTCAACCCCGACGAGTATGAGTGCTTGGTAAGAGAGAATGTCGAATGAGAAAGAACTTCGATTACGACAACATTCGCAACTACCAAAGTGCACTAAATCTAGTAGAGATCTTCAACCTAACGATAATGGAACTTCAAGCTCATTTAATCAACCCGCTTTGTACCTTATTGTTGACCGAATCAGATGCACACCAAGCCTAAATTCTCTCTCATTGACCCGAAAATGAAAGGAAGATCAGATCCCAAGTTTACGAATCGAAGAGAAAATGGATCTGAGTTCTACACGCTTTTATTTTCAAAAGCTTTACTTGCCTACGGTACTTTATTCAGGATGTGCAACAATACAGTCATCTCTCAGCCGTGTATAGAGAATTCCTTGATCATTTCCTTGGCGGATAACACAAATGAAATCGCTTCCCTGACCGCCCATCTTGTGAGTCCATTCTTGTCTTGTCACAATCCTAGAACTGTATTCTTTCTAGGAAATTTTCAGTCAAATAGGTCATCTGTTGTCACAATCCTTTTAAGAAAGATGCGCCGAAATAACCGATGAAGAAGTTTCAGAAAGCCATAGGTTCGAATCCTGTCACCTTGATGTGATATTCTCAGGGGCCGAAGTGCAAAGCCCCGTAGTCAATCCGTGATTAGGAAGGCAGGCATGTTGTCCACTGTCGTCACATAGGTCATCTGTCATCACAATCCTTTTCAGAAAGATGCGCCCAAATAACCGATGAAAAAGTTTTAGAGAGCCATAGGTTCGATTCCTGTCACATTGTTCTGGTATTCTCAGGGGCCGAAGTGCAAAGGCCCATAGCCTATCCATGGTCAGGAAGGCAGGCGAACCGCACACAGTGAAAAAAAAAAAAAATATCCTTTTCTATCACACGTAGAATTTTCATTCTTTTGTCTTTTAAAATCCCTTACCTTATCAGTCATCAGGCAGGTTTTTGGTATCATATATCGAGATAATTATTATGAAAAAGCTATTCCACTAGTGTTGACTTAGATACCCTTTCTTTGTGGTATCGGTCATCCTATTTAAATAGCCTGAAGTCATCATAGCCTCTCCACCGGTTCCAAAGACTCCTTCGGCATCAATGTGCTCCAATGAAAGAGATCAGACCCTTTCCTGAACTAGAACCGGGCACAAAACGTCGAGGAGAAAGTCGAAAGCGAGCTCTTTTCACGTATACGCAATCTCGAAACCCAATTAGCTCACGGACTGTAAGAGAGAATGTCGAATGAGAAAGACGTTCAATTACGACAACATTCACAACTACCAAAATGCACTAAACCTAGTAGAGATCTTCGACCTAACGATAATGGAACTTCAAGCCCATTTAATCAACCCGCTTTGTACCTTATTGTTGACCGAATCGGATGCACGCAAGGCCTAATTTCTCTCTCAGTCACCCGGAAACGAAAGGAAGAACAGATCCAAAGTTTACGAATCGAAGAGAAAATTGATCTGAGTTCTACACGCTTTCATTTTCAAAAGCTTCGCTTGCCTACGGTACTTTATTCAGGATGTGCAACAATACGGTCATCTCACAACCGTGTATAGAGAATTCCTTGATCATTTCCTTTGCGGATAACACAAATGAAGTCGCTTCTCTGACCGCCCATCTTATGAGTCCATTCTTGTCTTGTTGGTTTGTTGTACTATTCTATACCTCTCTCGATTGATAGAAAGACTTTCGGGAGCTGGGAGGGCCTATCGTGAGGGAACTTTCCTTTTCACGGTAGGCAAAGGTAAAGGGGAGCTGCATATGTCCACAGTGATCAAGGAAGAGCGACTCCTTTAAAAGATATTGGTTTTATCGAAACTTTTAGATCCGCTTTCGTTAAAGAAAAAATAGGAGCTCTTGGTTTGGCTGATGTCGATTCGTATAGCAATGCGGACTCGATTCAGGATGAGAATTCCGCTTTTCATACTGCTACTATGAGCTGAAAGAGCTGGTAAGCTATCTCGCTAAACGAAAGGAAAAAACACGTAAGCGTTGACCTTGTTACACGGGGCGGGGGCCAACCAAAGAAGGTCAGTCGGACTAGGTTAGGACCCTTGATCCGATTCAGCTAGGTTCTTCCATGCGAGAATGCATGCGTATCGGTATCCTTTTTAGGACTGGTTGCTTCCTCTTTTTGTTTATACGTTTGGAGAAATCTCCTAAGCCCGCCTTTCTTATCAGGTGTGATTCAATCTTTCAGCTCAAACTTTCCTATCGTCCGACGGAAAAGGTAGGAGTACGACTACCTTTTCCTTTTCTTGCCCGAGCCATGGGATCATTCAGTTTCTACCAAAAAGTTCGCTATCTATTAGTTGCCATAATCGAATGTATTTCTCATTTCATGCTAGCTTCTCCAAGAGTTTCCTGGTCCATAGTAGATGAAACCTTGGACTTCTATCTGACTTATAGCATTGCCTGGTGAGCTCGCCGTTGAGGGTTGGCCTTACAGGAGATCGAGCAGCCTTTCTTTCTCTACCTGGTATGCTTTCCCGCTTATCGTGCAACTAGCCAACTAGCCAAAGAGAGAGGGAGAGGAATCATGTCAATCAATTTGTATGTGCATTTTGTCCATCCTGTACTTTCCTGCTTAGCTTTCTTAGCCAACATCTCCGGTTTCCCCCGAACTAAGAGGTTCTGCTTATCCATACCCAACAGTCACACTTTCAACCGAAAGACTAATTTTTTTCATAGAGTCGGTTCATGGATCAAGAAAGAATGAAGCTGCTTACAGGGACGTTTACGCGATCCGTCTTTTCATACTCGCCTTTTCATTAACCCTGCTATCAACCTAGCCATTCTCGCTTGTTGCTTTAAGGGGTCTCCTCACTGTAGATTACTCGGATTGATTCTCGCGTCCCTGTGCCAAAAAGGATGGGCGAGTTTGGTTTTAGTGTTCATC
>NW_019268664.1:82304-83284 GCF_002738365.1 Cucurbita moschata
TGACCAGAAAGAAAGCGATAGACAAAGGGAAGAAGCCTAATGCTTCTTCAAGCACACCTACTCCAATGACATCCGACAGCTATGCAATGGATGCTGGTTTCACATTGGTGACCAGATCTAAAGCAAAGCTTTCTCAAAAACAGGCAGAGGTTATCACTCCGACGAGGCCTTCAGCCTCTTCAACACGGCCATCTGCCGTTACTCCATCGAGACCCACTATCTCTTCCACTTCAAAGGGACCTTCTGTCCCCTCGACCTACTCGGACGCGGTTGTTCCCGTTTGTTTTTCTCCAGTTCCTGAAATCAAAACCTATTTTCAAAAATCTGTGTCCATACCAGAAGCTCTGGTAGAACCAGAATACGACGACCCGAAAATCGGCGAAGTCATTAAAAAAGCCTATCCATCGGGATTCTTTTATATCCCAGAAGATCTTCATAAAACCAGAAGGTTTTATGAATTCATTCTAGTCGACACAAAATCCGTCGAAATTACGCATATTCCGAGTCGCGATGATCCTTCAAAAATCGCGTATTCAAAATTAAAAATTTTTAAAGTCATGAATCCGACGTATTGGAATCAAGATCCATACACGGAAAAGACATTCTCAAAACCTTTTGTTCCTCATTCTTACTCCTACAGAGACTATCAGATGGCATGGTTCAATGTCATTTGGTATCAAAATTACGAGCATTCATGGTTCATTCAATTCTGCCAGAACGCTCATAAAATTCATTACCCATTTTGGTTCATCAAATGGTGGAAAATCTTTGAATCAGCCAAAGATATATTTCCAGTTCCAATACAAGAATCGTTCCACTATTTCGTTCAAAAAATATTCAAAATCTCATTTCCATTGACCATGCGCTTTTGCGTATATTTTCAAATTCCTTGGATTTTAACTTGGAATTTTCAAATTAAAGAGACCGAAGACCAAATAAAACAGGTCTTCAAAACTATCAAAATCAAATGGTGGGATAAA
>NW_019268664.1:87067-88911 GCF_002738365.1 Cucurbita moschata
GTATCTTAGATTAAAGACTTTTATGAACTTTGAACCTTTAATAGTGTTATGTCATAGATATTTGGTTCAATTTCAACAAGTGAGGTTGAGGTCATTCAAATGGTTAATGTGATAATTCGGTCATTTTCAAGGTCTCTTTTGTTGAACGCCATCATGGCTGAGATGACTGAGATGAGCACCAGAGTGAGTTTGACAAGGAGGGTCGTAGAGATCCACACCCCGAGCAAAGCTCATGTTGGGCTTAACAAACCGAAAACCCAAAAACACAAACCCTTAAATGGGAATCAGGATGCTAAGGAATTAAAAAAACTTTATTTTTGACGTTGAACAATACTTGAAGGTTACAGGAACTTGCTCATAAGACCTAAGAGTTACGTTGGCCACAATGCATCTCATGAATGGTGGCGCTCGAAGGTGGATGATATAAAAAATGGGCCATGCACCATAAACTCATGGGAAGACCGTTGATGGAATCGATGCAATCGACGCTCCCCTTGATGGGTTGCCAATTAAAGACCTGACGTTTGATGTTGACTCTTTTGAAGAAAAAGCCACACAATCGAACACCTCGAAATGTCGCAGTAGCTCTAAGAACTCTATCATACGACCTGAGGGTTGAGGGCTACAGGAACTTTCTCATACGACCTGAGAGTTACGTTAGCCGCAATGCATCTCATGGACGATGCAAAACTATGGTAGTGCTCGAAGGTGAATGGTATAAAAATGGGTCATGCACCATAAACTCATGGGAAGATCGTTGATGGAATCGATGTAATCGACGCTCCCCTAGATGGGTTGCCAATCAAAGACCTAACATTTGATATTGACTCTTTTGAAGAAAGAGCCACACAATCTCACAGCTTTAAACGTCGCGGTAGCCCTGAGAACTCTAACACACATAGGGAAGGACGTGTCGAAGAGTTAGACATTAAAAAAAAGATTATGCTAAAACTCTTCAGCGATCTGACAAAAGACTTCAGGACATTAACACTAAAAATCCATTGTTGTCCAGCAGTCAAGATATCTAGCTTTCACTCAGGAGACCCGAGTTCGATTCTTGGCAATGGAATATTATTTTCTTATTTCATTTTATTTTACAGTTTCTATCTTAGACTAAAAAGACTTTTATGAACTTTGTACCTTTGTTAGAGTTATGTTATAGATATTTTGTTCAATTTAAAATGGTTAATGCGATAATCCAGTCGTTTTCGAGGTCTCTCTTGTTGAACGACGTCATGGTTGAGATGAGCAGGTGATTCAAATGGTTAATGCGATAATCCTGTCGTTTTCGAGGTCTCTCTTGTTGAACGATATCATTGTTGAGATGAGCACTCGAGTGAGTTTGACAAGTTGGGCTGTAGAGTACCACACCTCAAGCAAAGTTCATGCGGGCTTAACAAACTTAAAATCCAAGAACACAACCCTTTAAATGGAAACCGGGATGCTAAGGAATTAAAAAGCTTTATTTTTTACGTAGAACAATACTTGAAGGTTACTGGAACTTGCTCATAGGACCTAAGAGTTATGTTGGTCGCAATGCATCTCACGGACGATGCAAAACTATGGTGGCGCTCGAATTTGAATGGTATAAAAAACGGGTCATGCACCATAAACTCATGGGAAGACTGTTGATGGAATCGATGCAATCGACGCTCCTTTGGATGGGTTGCCAATCAAAGACTTGATGTTTGATGTTTACCCTTTTGAAGAAAGAGTCACACGATCGAACAGCTCGAAATGTCGCGGTAATTCTGAGAACTCTATCACACACATGAAAGGACGTGTCAAAGAGTTAGACATTACCCAAAACATCATAGTAAAACTCTTGAGCGATTAGACAAAAG
>NW_019268664.1:96094-100459 GCF_002738365.1 Cucurbita moschata
TTTTTGGTATCATATATCGAGATAATTATTATGAAAAAGCTATTCCACTAGTGTGACTTAGATACCCTTTCTTTGTGGTATCGGACATGCTATTTGAATAGCCTGAAGTCATCATAGCCTGTCCATCGGTTCCGAAGACTTCTTCGGCATCAATGTGCTCCAATGAAAGAGATTAGATCTTTTCCTGAACTAGAACTGGGCACAAAACGCCGAAGAGAAAGGCGAAAGCGAGCTCTTTTCGCGTATACGCAATCTCGAAACCCAATTAGCTCACGAACTGTCTCCTCAACCCTGGCGAGTATGAGTGCTTGGTAAGAGAGAATGTCGAATGAGAAAGAAATTTGATTACGAAAACATTCGCAACTACCAAAGTGCACTAAACCTAGTAGAGATCTTCAACCTAACGATAATGGAACTTCAAGCCCATTTAATCAACCCGCTTTGTACCTTATTGTTGACCCAATCGGATGCACTCCAAGCCTAAATTCTCTCTCAGTCACCCGAAAATGAAGGACGATCAGATCCAAAGTTTACGAATCAAAGAGAAAATGGATCTGAGTTCTACACGCTTTCATTTTCAAAAGCTTTGCTTGCCTACGGTACTTTTTTCAGGATGTGCAACAATACGGTCATCTCTCAGCCGTGTATAGAGAATTCCTTGATCATTTACTTGGCGGATAACACAAATGAAATCGCTTCCCTGACCGCCCATCTTAGGAGTTCATTCTTGTCTTGTCACAATCCTAGAACTGTATTATTTCTAGGAACTTTTCAGTCAAATAGGCCATCTGTTGTCACAATCCTTTTAAGGAAGATGCGCCGAAATAATCGATGAAGAAGTTTTAGAGAGGCATAGGTTCGAATCCTGTCACCTTGATGTGGTATTCTCAGGGGCCGAATTGCAAAGCCCAGTAGTCTATCCGTGGGTAGGAAGGCAGGCATGTTGTCCACTGTCGTCACATAGGTCATCTGTCATCACAATCCTTTCAAGAAAGATGCGCCAAAATAACTGATGAAGAAGTTTCAGAGAGCCATAGGTTCGAATCCTGTCACATTGTTGTGGTATTCTCAGGGGCCGAAGTGCAAAGGCCTATAGCCTATCCGTGGTCAGGAAGGCAGGCAAACCGTGCACACTGAAAAAAAAAAGATCTCCTTTTCTATCACACGTAGAATTGTCATTCTTTTGTCTTTTGAAACCCCTTACCTTATCAGTCATCAGGCAGGTTTTTGGTATCATATATCGAGATAATTATTATGAAAAAGCTATTCCACTAGTGTGATTTAGATACCCTTTCTTTGTGGTATCGGTCATGCTATTTAAATAGCCTGAAGTCATCATAGCCTCTCCATTGGTTCCGTAGACTCCTTCGGCATCAATGTGCTCCAATGAAAGAGATAAGACCCTTTCCTGAACTAGAACTGGGCACAAAACGCCGAGGAGAAAGTTGAAAGCGAGCTCTTTTCGCGTATACGCAATCTCGAAACCCAATTAGCTCACGAACTGTCTCCTCAACCCTGGCGAGTATGAGTGCTTGGTAAGAGAGAATGTCGAATGAGAAAGACATTCGATTACGACAACATTCGCAACTACCAAAGTGCACTAAACCTAGTAGAGATCTTCGACCTAACGATAATGGAACTTCAAGCCCATTTAATCAACCCGCTTTGTACCTTATTGTTGACCGAATCGGATGCACTCCAAGCCTAAATTCTTTCTCAGTCACCCGGAAATGAAAGGAAGATCAGATCCAAAGTTTACGAATCGAAGAGAAAATGGATCTGAGTTCTACACGCTTTCATTTTCAAAAGCTTTGCTTGCCTACGGTACTTTTTTCAGGATGTGCAACAATACGGTCATCTCTCAGCCGTGTATAGAGCAATCCTTGATCATTTACTTAGTGGATAACACAAATGAAATCGCTTCCCTGACCGCCCATCTTATGAGTCCATTCTTGTCTTGTCACAATCCTAGAACTGTATTATTTCTATGTTAAATAAAAGCTCTGCCTTATTTAGTTAGGTTTGTCAAAACATATGAGTTCACGCGAATGGAGGAGCGTGATTCTAGGGGCCATTGTTTTGGCAGAGTGGCGGAGTCTTCGTCCACTTATTCTATTTTTGTATATTTAGTTTTTCTATTTTTGTAATTAGATTTATTATTTAAACCATTCAACGGATGTAAAATAAAGATATCGAGTCTTCAGCATTACCAGCGAATCTCTCTCTCTCTCCTTTTACTTCCGCTAATTTTTCCTTCGAAGAAACCTTCGGCCAATTTTTTCGTCGACATCCGATTTGCCAGAGTCAACAAGTGGTATCAGAGCCTGGTTGAAGCGATCGGTAGTATACCATCACAGAAGAGCCAACCTATCAACAATCAAGTTGAATAGCTCAAGTGGTTAGAGCGTCGACCTAATAACACACAGGTCTTAGGTTCGAGTAGAAGAAAATGCAAAGCGCAAAAATAAATACATCGTGGGGCCCATCTCAAGCAGGCTCGCTCACTCCTCCACGCCGCCAAGTGCCGGCATCTCCATCACCACCACGAAGAGGCCGTGGCCGACATCGTGATGACGGGCGTCGAGTAGTTGTTGAGCGAGTGATCAGAGAGACAACGACCGCCGTCGTTCAGTACCCGATGTTGACAAGGTCCAACTACAACGAGTGGGCCTTGTTGATGCGCGTTAACCTACAGGCGCAAGGGTTATGGCACGCTGTCGAGCCAGAGGAAGGAGAAACAATCGAGTACCGGGAGGATCGGCTGGCGTTCGCCGCCATATTACGATCTGTGCCCCCAGAGATGCTGGCTTCTCTTTCCACCAAGCGCACCGCACAATCGGCCTGGGAGGGAATCAAATCCCGTCGGGTCGGTGTACAGCGAGTGCGGGAATCCAACATCGAGCAACTTCGGAAGGAGCTCTCGGAGATTCGCTTTAAGGACGGCGAATCCGTCGATGATTTTTCAATGCGGATCACGGGGCTCGCCAACAGCATCACCACCCTCGGTGGTGGCATCAGCGAGACAGAAATCGTGAAGAAGATGTTGCAGGTCGTTCCCGATCACCTCGAGCAAGTCGCGATTTCAATCGAGACATTGCTTGACGTGAACGACCTAACAGTGGAAGAGGTGACCGGAAGACTACGTAACGTCGAGCAGCGGAAGAAGAATATCACTTCAGCTGTTGACAAGGAGGGCCGTCTACTCCTCACGGAGGAGGAATGGCTTGCACGCCTAAAGCTCCGCGACAACACCGGCGAGAGCAACGGGTCCTCCTCCAGCCGCAAAGGCGGTAAGAAGCCATGGATGTCCCACGGGCGCACGCGCGGGAAAGATGGGAATCAAAAGAAGGAGTCGACCAATGGCAGGCCGATCCAATGCTCGAACTGTGGGAAGAGAGGACACCTGAGCAGAAATTGCTGGAGCAAGCTGAGGAATAAGGAGAAGGCCGAAAAGGCCCAGGCCCATGTGGCTCAATCCGAGGAGGACGAGCCAGCTCTCTTCATGGTAACCGCATGCGTCCCCAATTTCGATTCCAAATCCGACGACGATGTTGAACCCAAGAAAGAGCTCCAGTTGGGCGTAGCAAAGCTGGCACCAACTGGGGAGCCAATTCAACTGGAGGAGGAGCGAGTGTTCGCTCAGATCGGCGAAAGGGACGAGCAACACGAGCACCAGCAATGGATCCTTGACACAGGGGCAACAAACCATATGACCGGGGCTAGATCTGCGTTCTCCGAGCTCGACTCGGGGATCCGTGGGACGGTGAAATTCGGCGACGGCTCCGTCGTCGAGATCGAAGGGCGCGGCACCATCCTGTTCGTCAGTAAGGGAGGCGAGCATCGCAAGCTGACCGACGTCTACTTCATCCCGAGGCTCAAGGCTAACCTTGTGAGCCTGGGTCAACTCGATGAGACAGGCTGCTTCATTTCCATCGAGCGCGGACTACTGAAAATCTGCGATAATCAACGACGGCTGCTCACGCAGGCAAGGCGCACCACAAACCGTCTTTACATCCTGGAGTTAGAGATAGACCAACCCGTTAGCCTCTCGGCCAAGACCGAAGAGGTATCTTGGATGTGGCACGCAAGGTACGGACACTTAAACTTTCCTGCCCTAGAAAAGCTACAGAAGAAGGAGTTGGTGCACGGCTTGCCAGAAATCAAAGGCGTGAACAAGCTGTGCGACGGGTGCTTCATAGGCAAACAGAGGCGCACACCCTTTCCGTCTCGAACAGCCTACCGAGCCGATGAGCCATTGGAGCTTGTACACGGCGATATTTGCGGGCCCATCAAGCCGGCGACCCCAGGCGGTAAGAGTCTCTTCCTCCTGTTAGTCGATGACAAAAGCCGCTTCATGTGGCTGAC
>NW_019268665.1:0-24246 GCF_002738365.1 Cucurbita moschata
ATTCATACTTCATCTACAAAATTGAATAGGCTAGGTTCAACCATCATTTCATGTGTTACAAGCTGATTCGTTTGAGTCAAGACCATTTGAAGATTCAAAAGTAAATATTTGCATGGTTGAAGTAGTGGATGAAGTTGCAAGCATCATTTCATGAGTGGTTAGAAAACTTTATTTATTATTTTAATTTCATAAAGTTTGTAATTCTCAAATCACGGCCACTAACTTCTTTTGTTGGGAGACTATAAATACCCACAAATTATTATCGCATATTTGTGATCAATGAAATTGATCTCTCAAGTTGAGACGATCCCCCTTATAGAAATCTGAGCATATCTTTGTCATTTCTAAGTTTCATGCAATTCTTGTGGTAGATTGCATCTGAGTCATTCAATCAAGCCTTGATCAAGTTCGATAGTGAAGTGACTCAATTTAGAAAAAGGTTCCAAATCTTGTTTCTCAATCTTGGATCTCATCATCTAATTCTAGCCTTATCTCTTGGTTGATCCAAATTTTGTATAAGAAGGTGTTAATTTCTTTAATACAAGGATTCTTGCTTCTACAAAAGCTTGGCTCGTTAGGCTGAAGATTACGGTTGGTCTATCATCCTTCAACGGGATCTTCTATCCCCATGACTTGCTCTAATGCGGTCGTTCTTCTAACGCCGATGACACGTCCAGTTGTCGAGATTGGTAATGTGAGTTTGTAACCCATCCATTGAGGTTCTTGGAATGATTCTATAGCTTATCATTTCCATGTTGGGAGTTGGATCATGGGTCTTGGGCGAAGGAATCCTTGATTTACCGCCCTTTGAGTTGAAGGAAGTGTCATAAGGCTAATTTTTATTCAATTTTATTGATTTTTTTAGTGATTTTATTTGATTTTATTTCAATTTTGTCACACTCACTCACGTGCTCATCTCAATCATTTCAGCCTTGTTAGCGTTCAATAAGAGAGACCTTGGAAATAACGTGTAACTATTCAACTGGATTATCACATTAACAATTTGAATAAAATAAAGTGACATTAACCATTTGAATCACCTCAACCCCACTTGTTGAACGTGACCAAATGTCTATAACATAACACTAACAAAGGTACATAGTAACACAAACAAAGGTACAAAGTTCATAAAAGTCTTTTTAATCTAAAATACCATTGAACTTGACCATTATAGTGCCTCTCAAACGTAGGTAAAGTTTAAATTCGGGTCTCCTTGTCAAACTCACTTGGGGGCTCATCTCAACCATGATGGTGTTCAACAAGAGAGACCTCGAAAATAGCCGGATTATCGCATTAACCATTTGAATCACCTCAACCCCACTTGTTGAAATTGAAACAAATATCTATAACATAACACTAACATAGGTACGATGTTCATAAAAGTCTTTTTAATCTAAACTTGACCATTAAAGTGCCCCTCAAAATGGGATAAAGTTTAAATATAATTGGTGACAAAAAGATGAAACTATAAAACAAAAAGAAATAAAAAAATAATATTCAATTTCAGAGAATCAAAACAGAATCTCCTAGGTGAAAGCCAAATATCCAAACGGTTTCACAACAATGAATTTTTGGTGTAGTTGTCCTAAAGTCTTTTGTCTAATCCCTCAAGAGTTTTACTATGATGTTTTGGGTAATGTCTACTCTTCGACACGTCCTTTCATGTGTGTGATAGAGTTCTCAAAGTTACCGCGATATTTCGAGCTGTTCGATCATGTGGCTCTTTCTTCAAAAAGGTCAACATTAAACGTTAGGTCTTTGATTGGCAACCCATCCAGAGGAGCGTCGATTTCATTGATTCCATCAACAGTCTTCCCATTTGTTTATGGTGCATGACCCATTTTTTATACCATTCACCTTCGAGCGCCACCATAGTTTTGCATCATCCATGAGATGCATTGCGACCAACGTAACTCTTAGGTCCTATGAGCAAGTTCCAGTAACCTTCAAGTATTGTTCTACATAAAAAATAAAGAACTTGGCTTGAGGTAAGGTTCTCTACAGCCCAACTTGTCAACCTCACTCGGGTGCTCATCTCAACCATGATGTCGTTCAACAAGAGAGACCTCGAAAACGACTAGATTATCGCATTAACCATTTGAATCACCTGCTCATCTCAACCATGACGTCGTTCAATAAGAGAGAACTCGAAAACGACTGGATTATCGCATTAACCATTTGAATCACCTGCTCATCTCAACCATGATTTCGTTCAACTAGAGAGACCTCGAAAACGACTGGATTATGGCATTAACCATTTGAAATTGAACAAAATATCTATAACATAACTCTAACAAAGGTACGAAGTTCATAGAAGTCTTTTTAATCTAAGATAGAAACTGTAAAATAAAATGAAATAAGAAAATAATATTCCATGGACGGGAATCGAATCCAAGTCTCCTGGGTGAAAGCCAAATATCCTGACCGCTAAACAACAATGGAATTTTGGTGTAGATGTCCTGAAGAGTTTTAGCATGATCTTTTTCTTAATGTCTAACTCTTTGACACGTCCTTCCCTGTGTATGTTAGAGTTCTCAGAGCTACCGCGATGTTTCGAGCTGTTCGATTGTATGGCTCTTTCTTCAAAAGAGTCAACATCAAATGTTAGGTCTTTGATTGGCAACCCATCCAGGGGAGCGTCGATTGCATCGATTCCATCAACGATCTTCAAAGGAGTTTATGGTGCATGACCCATTTTTTATACCATTCACCTACGAGCACAACCATAGTTTTGCACCGTCCATGAGATGCATTGTGGCTAACGTAACTCTCAGGTCGTATGAGAAAGTTCCTGTAGCCCTCAACTCTCAGGTCGTCTGATAGAGTTCTTAGAGCTACCGCGACATTTCGAGGTGTTCGATCGTGTGGCTTTTTCTTCAAAAGAGTCAACATCAAATGTCAGGTCTTTAATTGGCAACCCATCAAGGGGAGTGTCGATTGCAACGATTCCATCAACGGTCTTCCCATGAGTTTATGGTGCATGACCCATTTTTTATATCATCCACCTTCGAGCGCCACCGTCCATGAGATGCATTGTGGCCAACGTAACTCTTAGGTCCTATGAGCAAGTTCCTGTAACCTTCAAGTATTGTTCTACGTCAAAAATAAAGTTTTTTAATTCCTTTGCATCCCGGTCCAATTTAAGGGTTTGTGTTTTTGGATTTTCAGTTTGTTAAGTCCAACATGACCTTGACTTAGGGTGTGGTTCTCCTATGACTCTCCTTGGCAAACTCACTCTACTGCTCATCTTAGTCATCTCAGCCATGATGGCGTTCAACAAAAGAGACCTTGAAAATAACCGGATATCACATTAACCATTTGAATGACCTCAACCTCACTTGTTTAAATTGAACCAAATATCTATTACATAACACTATTAAAGGTTCAAAGTTCATAAAAGTCTTTTTAATCTAGGATACTATTGAACTTGACCATTATAGTGCCTCTCAAACCAAGTTCATAAAAGTCTTTTGAATTTAAGATACTATTGAACTCATCCATTATAGTGCTTCTCAAACCTAGGTAAAGTTTAAATATAATTGGTGACAAAAGATGAAACTATAAAATAAAAGAAATAAGAAAATAAAATTTCATTGTCGAGAATCAAACTCGGGTCTCCTCGATCTAAGCCAGATCTTCTGTGTAATGTCTAACTCTTCGACACGTTTTTTTTATGTGTGATAGAGTTCTTAAAGCTACCTCAACGTTTCTTGTTGTTCGATCCTGTGGCTCTTTCTTCAAAAGAGTCAACATCAAACATTAGGTCTTTGATTGGAAACCCATCCAGGGGAGCGTCGATTGCTTCAATTCCATCAATGGTCTTCCCATGATTTTTTGGTACATGACAAGTTTTTTATACAATTCACCTTCAAGCGCCACCATAGTTTTGCATCGTCCATGAGATGCATTGTGGGCCAATGTAACTCTCAGGTCCTCTGAGCAAGTTCCTACAGTCTTGAAATATAATATCAAAACATATTAACGTATTTGATATGTCAAATATTAAAATAATTGATGTGTATCATAAACATTAAATAAAAAAATATCTTTAAAATTTGAATGAGATTCATATTAATTAAACATATATTATGATATTCTACTACATTTTAATATTATTTAAATAAGATATTATATCTTAATGTATTAGGTATTCAAATATATAATTTGACAAAAATTATCACAAGTTCACTATAAATAGAACCCTAGGGTTAAGTCAAAAAGCATCCAACACTAAATACTATGACATTTTAGGTGATATTTTGCCGAGGAAGCTGATAAGGTCTTCAAAGAGCATGTGGTCATGTCTGACATTATAGGTTAACAACACGGTGAAAAGAAACTAGAAATTCTAATACTGGTAATTAACTACAAACCTTTGAATAAGGGTTTAGAATAAATAAGATATCCCATCCAAAACAAAAATGATTTGATAAAAAGAATTTAGAGTCAAATGTTTTTATAAAATTCGACATGAAATTGGAATTTCGGAAAATTCTAATTTCCTTAAAGGACAAATATAAAATAGCATTTAATTTCCAATTTAGAAAATATGAGAGGAACGTCATGCCATTTAGGCTAAAAAATGCTCCATCCGAATCTCAGAAGACTATGAATGATATTTTCAATCCTTTCAAAAAATTTCGATAGTTTTATTGATGATGTGTTATATTTTCTAAAACCATTAAGATCAACACTTTAAACATCTACATACATTCATTAATGTAATCAAAAGAAATCAGCTAGTTGTGTCCATACCCAAAATCAAATAATATCAAATACGTTTTCTTGGATTTTAAATTTATTTGAGCCTTATTAAAACCCATCCAATGGTCTTTGCCTTAAACTTTGGTGATGACGTGTCCTAGAAAAGCCAACTTCAAAAAGATTTTAGGTTCTCTCAATTACGTATCTTATATCCTTCAAGATATCAAGCACATTTACAAATGTCTTGATGAGTGTCTTCCAAATAATAAAAAGTCTTGGTTTGTAAGGGATATCTCTACAACCCAAAAAAATCAAATCATTAGTCAAATAAACTCTCTGCTTAAATCTTATTGACCCAAGGGCAGATCTCATAATGAAACGTGATGCATCAAATATCGAATATGGAGGTATCTAAAATTGTTAAAGAGGACAGAGAATCAATTATCATATTTCATTCAAAAGCCTCGAATAATACCATACAAATTACAAAATAGTAAAAAAAAAAAAGTATTATTTCTATTGTACCGTGTACAAAAATTTTAAAGAAAATTTAATTAACAAAACTATTAAAATCTATTCCAAGAGTCAAATTTAGTTTTAAAAAAAGAAGGGAATAATCTTGTTTCAAACAAAAAAATAATTTTACTAGATAGAAGTAAATTTTGTTGTGGTTTGATTTTAAAATTCTACCTATAAAAGAAGTTGAAAACACCTTGGGAGATTACCTATGGGAGAGTTTCTAACCAAGTCTCTCTTCTCTCCTCTGTCTTCTCAAACTGATACTAATTCAACAAATCAAATGCATGGACTCAAAAGTTCAATTACCTATAAAAGAAGTTGAAAACTCCTTAATAAGTTTGTAAGGATACTAGGACCTCTAGCTTTGCAAAATCCAGCGTTGTTGGCGCTTATCAAAATCGCTGCCAAAATAAAGTTTAACAATTGATTCTATGGTGTAGTGGTTAGCACTTTCGACTTTGAATCTAACGACCTGTATTTAATTCCCGATAGGTAATCCACCAATTTATACAAAATTGGTCCATAGCCGATTCGGTAGGGTCATTTTTGGACCGATAATCTGTAGAAGGGGTCACTAAGGTTGAGATCATACAAAATGGGTCCATAGCAAAATGTTAGAGCATTTGATTGCAGATCAAGACATCACCAATTCGAACCTAGTTGGGCCCTTCTATCTTGGATAGAAATTTGTTACACTTTTTGGACGGACAGTATGTTAAGGGGTCACTAAGGTTAAAATCCTACAAAATTGATCCATGGTTCAGTGGTAGAGAATTTGACTGGTCACCCGTTTGAACTTGGTTGGGCCCTTTTATTTTGGACAGACACTTTTTACACTTTTGGACTGACACTCTGTAGAAGGGGTCACTAAGGTTGAACTCATGCAAAATGGGTCCATAGTTCAGTGGTAGAGCATTTGACTGCAGATTAAGAGGTCATCAATCGAACACTTTGTTCGATTTACTCCCGACCACCGAGTGTCTAAAGGAAAAGAAATAAGAATAATTACCTATTTCAAACCTTATTCCAAAGTCCTCCACCACATAGAACCATGTACTTAGAACCTAAAGGTCACTATTCTCGGTCAAGAACCAAGAAATCATTAAGAAAAGACTGTGGTATCCAAGCACCCACTTACTGAGTCAACTTACGCTACTTACTGAATCTTGTACTCACTCCATGTTTTCCATATCTTTCATGTAACTAAGAGTAGTTGCCCTAGACAAACAACACCTACTATTTTTGATGTTTTAAAATGATTTTTTTTTTACATTTCCCTTATTTTGTACTATGAACCTATAAACTCTTTTTTGAATATAATGTAAATATATATGTTCATTATATTTTAATTCTTTTTTTATTTCGAGAAAATATTTTACTTTGTTTTCAACCTCTTTTAACTTGCAATCCGTGCTTTTAGAACCCACCTAAAATGGGTCATGACTCCCTTCTTGTTTTCACTTCTCCTAAATCTATAAAATGTCTCCTATTTTTACTCATTTTCTCTTCTCTTAAATATCAAAATATTAAATAAAAGGAAGAGCTCTCTAAAATATTCTTTTTTGCCCCTAAGAGTTAAGAAAGCATCTTAAGGCTAGTTTCACATAGTATCATTGTCTTTGAGATAACAATTCTTTTCTATTTTATCTAAATTTTTTAAATATGGGTTCATTTCCAAATGCATGCTAACACCCTTATGTTGAATAAATGACATAAAACTAGTTTTACATAGTAATGCCTTTTGCTCCTATTGGTGGAAGGATAATAGGTTAGTTTTAAGCGTGACAACCAAACTAATTTCTTTTTAGTTAAAAATTAGAATTATAACAATCTGCCTAAAACCCTCGCACTAATTTTGCTTCATTTCTAAATGCAGGCAGACAAAGTAGAAAAACGAAAATAGGTAAATTGTAAACTCAAACATTTCAAAGAAATAAATAAGTTTTTGATGGTATCAATGCTAACTAGAAAACAATCAACCAAATTTATTCAAACATAGAAAACTTCATGTCTCCATCTTGTAAAGCCAATAAACCAAATGGCCTAATATAGTAGAGAAATAAAAAAATGTTACCCTCATCTATGTTGTGCTATGCCATAAGTGATCAATGGATGTTGACTTTGACCAATTCCTACTATTTTTTTTCTATATTTTAAAACTATTTTAAGCACTTTTCTCTTGTACTCCTTATAATTTTACCTTTTAAGGTTGTAAATACATTTGCACTGGTCACTATTATAATTATCAGTCAACTGAGTTAAGTGGAAATAAATTTTGAAGATGAAATTAAAGTATTAATTTTGATGTCATCTTTACCTGAGTTTTGGGATTATTGTTATTAATGAGATTCAATCTAATGCCATTAGTAACTCACAATGATAATATTCAAAATACTCGACAAAAAAGAATGGTCAACATAAGATATTTGAAACAAATAAATATTTTGTCCTCTATGATATATCAAATCACTCATTTGAAAATCCTTAATAATAAATCTGAAGTTTTACATCTTTTATAGAGAAAAGTTCCTTGAATAGAAGTCTTATTAGATACTTCTAAGCATTTAGAGATCAACTAGACACAAAGCTAAACATTCTAAAAAAATTAGGGGTTAAACTTTTAAGTTTACGTAGTTTAAGAAACTTATGATTTTTATATTATCAAGAGTTTAATTGAGCTAGGTCGATTCAATCTAGTGGACCCAAGAATTGAACCGAACCAAACCAACTAGTTAGTAACATGATTTAGTGGAAGCATTTTCACGCAAAGTAGAAGTAATAATGGAGGGTTTGAAATAATATAGTTTTCACCCCTTGTTTCTCGAGTGAATATTGAAATAATATAGTTTTCATATTAAGTTTTGCATGGAAGAAAGAAAGACTGGGATGTAAAGTATTATTTCAATTTGTTTGCAATATACAACCATATATAAATTAACTATAAGAAATATATATAATTACATGTTCTCCGAGAGCTTCAATCAACACGGGAGGGTTGCAACCACTCTAAAGGTGCTCAAGATCACAATGAGTTAGATAAAACAGCTCTAGAACTTTGAATCCAATAACTTGAGTTTGACTCGTGATAGGATCTCTCTTCTTGTGGAATCTACATAAAATAGGAAAACCATTCCAAAAATAAATTTTTACAAGGGGTTTTATGGTGTAGTGGTTAGCACTTTGTACTTTGAATCCAATGACCTGGGTTCAACTCCCGATAAGAGCTTTAAGGAAAATGACCTTGATGTGAAAACACTGAAGAAGGAATGACAACACAAGACATTTTATAAAACAAACGTCTTTGAGTGTAGGACCTTAATTGATCTCGTGTGTAGCTTATTCTACGACTTTTCAGCTCTCGATTCCTTCAAAATTTTGACTCTTATCCACAATTTAATTTTTACAAGGGATTCTATGGTGTAGTGGTTAGCACTTCGGACTTTGAATCCAATGACCTGGGTAGGAATGACAACATAAGACATTTTTAAAACAAAGGGTATAAAAGGGTCCATATCCTATCTTCTCAGGCTAAAGGAATTGGTTTGGGGGGAACGTCTTTGAGTGTAGGACCTTAATTTCAAGAAACCGTTTCTCGGTATGCAACTCACTCGAAACGCAAGATTTCTTATACCTATTTCCTTCAATTTGGCACGCTTTCGAGGTTACTTTTCTTCGTGGTCTTCTATGGAAGCATTCCTTGAAGGTGCAGAAACTGATTGGAATCATTCTTGCTCGACGAGTTATCATGTATCCTCGGATTGAATTTTCAAATTTTTCTTGAAGTTCTTCAATGGCGGATTGATTTGAGGGAATGGTTTCCGGGCACTTTCTTGTGCAGAAACTGATTGGAATCATTCTTGCTCGACGAGTTATCATGTATCCTCGGATTGGATTTTCAAATTTTTCTAGAAGTTCATCAATGGCGGATTGATTTGGGGGAATGGTTTCCGGGTACTTTCTTCATGGCGGATCGTATTATTGCTCCTACTCCATACTTTTTAGGAGGAGCTTAAACCAACATTGAGAGCTCCAGAATCTTCGTTATTTAGAGATCGAACTTTCTGGATAATTTTTTAGAGATATCAACTCTGATCATATCCTTACCGACCTTGGCTTTGAATACTAGTCGTTGGATGTGATGATCTGTGCGTGTTCGTTCTAGATCATATCAAATTTCGGAGGAGATCCGACGGTTGAAATTTGAGTTTGAAGGATTTTGCTCGGATGGTCACGGTAGATGCTCTGATTCTAATTAAAGTGGCATTTCTATAATTATCCATTCTTCTAGGAGTATTTTGGTAATTTGCCACTTTTCCAATATTTTATTATTATTTTTCTAAAAAAAAAACCATAATTGTTCTACAAATTCCTCATCTTTTTTCTTTTTTTTTTATCATTTTTTCCTTTTATTGAATCTTGAGATTCCTTCTAGATAAGGAATTACAAATCTTTCCAATCCTTTTCAAAAGGCCTTTTAACTCTTTGAAATCACTTGTAGGTACACGAGTTACTTGACTAAGTCCCTTGTTCTTACTTAATCCTTTAATTATTTTTCCTTTCTATCATTTGGGTCTTTCATGAGTGGCTTATTCTTATTCTTATGGGAGCTAATTTCTTTCATTTTTTAGTGTTACATATACATACTCGTTACAAACACAAAATGAGAAGCAGACTCAAAAGAAGAACAAAAAATACTAGATTAAAAACAGAGGTTAGTCCATGGCCCACACTCCAAAGTCCGCTCTCATCCACGACCAACTCTTAGTTACTTGAAAAAAAATGATAAACATGGAGTGAGTAAAACTTAGTATGTAGCCTATTAGTAGGTTCTTAATTGCGACCTTAAGCTAGGATATTAACTCTTGTTATGTTTTCAGGATCTTATACTGATCTTGAAAACCTTCCCCTAAAATAACCTTCAATTTTCTCCTCATCTATCTTTTTTTAAACACTTTTGAAAGTTAAAGAGTAGTTTTGAAGCTTTTTTTTTTTTTTTTGAAAATTCAACTGTATTTTTTTTCTTAATTATGAGTATTTTTTTTAAATAAAGTGCAAAGTTCAATGGTATTTTTATTAATTTAGATTATAATTTTAAAAAAAATACAAATTTTTGTCGATTAAGTTAATATTAATTTTATTAAAATAAGGAAATATTGAATAGAAATAAAATAGTAATAACGTATAGTTTCTTTTGGAGATGCGAGGTATCGATCCCCGTATCTCTCGCATGCTACATTCCCATGATATTACATCAAAAAACTCTAAACTTTCTATCATCAATGATATTGAAAATGAAAAACTATCCCCGCTGATTATGTCGTAAATAAGGAAAAATTTAAAAGAACTAATATATTTAATAATTGTTTCCTTTGTTGATGCATGGTATCGATCCTAGTATTTCTCACATGGGATGCAAACGCTCTACCATCTAAGCTATATCCTCGAGCTCCAGAATCTTCGTTATTTAGAGATCGAACTTTCTGGATAATTTTTTAGAGATATCAACTCTGATCATATCCTTACCGACCTTGGCTTTGAATACTAGTCGTTGGATGTGATGATCTGTGCGTGTTCGTTCTAGATCATATCAAATTTCGGAGGAGATCCGACGGTTGAAATTTGAGTTCGAAGGATTTTGCTTGGATGGTCATGGTAGATGCTCTGATTCTAATTAAAGTGACATTTCTATAATTATCTATTCTTCTAGGAGTATTTTGGTAATTTGCCACTTTTCTAATATTTTATTATTATTTTTCTCAAAAAAATTCATAATTGTTCTACAAATTCCTCATCCTTTTTTTTTATCATTTTTTCCTTTTATTGAATCTTGAGATTCCTTCTAGATAAAGAATTACAAATCTTTCCAATCCTTTTCAAAAGCCTTTTAACTCCTTGAAATCACTTATAGGTACATGAGTTACTTGACTAAGTTCCTTGTTCTTACTTAATCCTTTAATTTTTTTTCCTTTCTATCATTTGGGTCTTTCATGAGTGCCTTATTCTTATTCTTATGGGAGCTAATTTCCTTCATTTTTTAGTGTTACATATACATACTCGTTACAAACACAAAATGAGAAGCAGACTCAAAAGAAGAACAAAAAATACTAGATTAAAAACAGAGGTTAGTCCATGGCCCACACTCCAAAGTCCACTCTCATCCACGACCAACTCTTAGTTACTTAAAAAAAAATGATAAACATGGAGTGAGTAAAACTTAGTATGTAGCCTATTAGTAGGTTCTTAATCGCGACCTTAAGCTAGGATATTAGCTCTTGTTATGTTTTCAGGATCTTATACTGATCTTGAAAACCTTCCCCTAAAATAACCTTCAATTTTCTCCCCATCTATCTTTTTTTAAACACTTTTGAAAGTTAAGAGTAGTTTTGAAGCTTTTTTTTTTTTTTTGAAAATTCAACTGTATTTTTTTTCTTAATTAGGAGTATTTTTTTTTTAAATAAAGTGCAAAGTTCAATGGTATTTTTATTAATTTAGATTATAATTTTAAAAAAAATACAAATTTTTGTTGATTAAGTTAATATTAATTTTATTAAAATAAGGAAATATTGAATAGAAATAAAATAGTAATAACGAATAGTTTCTTTTGGAGATGCGAGATATCGATTCTCGTATCTCTCGCATGCTACATTCCCACGATTTTACATCAAAAAACTCTAAACTTTCTATCATCAATGATATTGAAAATGAAAAACTATCCCGGCTGATTATGTCATAAATAAGGAAAAATTTAAAAGAACTAATATATGTAGTAATTGTTTCCTTTGTTGATGCATGGTATCGATCCTAGTATTTCTCACATGGGATGCAAACGCTCTACCATCTAAGCTATATCCTCAAGATTCTTACGTCCTAAAATCCTAAACATCTCGTCATCAATAATAGTGAAAATAAAAAAATAACGCTATTCATTATGTCATAAATAAGGAAAAATTGAATAGAAATAAAATAGTAATAATGAATAGTTTCGTTTGGAGATATGGGGTATCAATCCGATCCCCTTACCTCTCGCATGCTAAGCAAGCAATCTACCATCTAAGCTACATTCCCATAATATTTATATTAGAAAATCCTAAATGTCCCATCATCAAATGTAGTGAAAATGAAAAAATATCTCGGCTAATTATGTCATAAATAAGGAAAGGTTGAATAGAAGTAAAATATTAATAACAAATAGTTTCTTTTGGAGATGCGGGATATCCCCTTACCTCTCGCATGCTAAATGAGCTCTACCATCTAAGCTACATCCCCACAATTCTTGCATCACAAAACCCTAAATTTTCCATCATCAATAATAGTGAAAATGAAGAAATGTCGCTACTCAACCTGTCATGAATAAGGAAAAATTGAAAAGAGATAATTTTCAATAATATATTTAATAATAGATAGTTTTATTTTGGAGATGCGTGGTATCTATCCCCGTACCTCTCGAATGCAAAGCAAGCGGTCTATCATTTGAGCTACATCCCCACGATTCTTATGTCACAAAATATCTTTACTTAAAAACTTTCACTTTTATGTATGTTAGCGAGGATTGCTTCACGTGTTCGATCTCCACGTTCACCGCACCTGTTTCTATTTGCATAATATTCAATAAAAAATTAGTCATTATTTCTTTTTAAAATCTCAATGAATCAGCAAAAATATCTTTACTGATGAATTTTCATTTCTAATGATTGCGGGGATAGCTCAGTTGGGAGAGCGTTAGACTGAAGATCTGAAGGTCACGTGTTCGATCCACGTTCACCGCACTTGGTTCACAATTATTTATGTGCTCGCACCTAGCTTTACATATGAATTTTTATTTTTAATGTTCGCAGGGATAGCTCGGTTGGGAGAGTGATTTGAAGAACACGTGTTTAATCTCCACGTTCACCGCACCTGTTTCCATTTGCATAAGCGGACTATTCAATAAAAAATTAGTTATTATTTATTTTTAAAATTTCAAAATTTTAATGATAATGATTGCGGGGATAGCTCAGTTGGGAGAGCGTCAGACTGAAGATCTGAAGGTCACGTGTTCGATCCACGTTCACCGCACTTGGTTCACAATTATTTATGTGCTCGCATCTAGCTTTACATATGAATTTTTATTTTTAATGTTCGCAGGGATAGCTCAGTTGGGAGAGTGTCAAACTAAAGATTTGAAGAACACGTGTTTAATCTCCACGTTCACCGCACCTGTTTCCATTTGCATAAGCGGACTATTCAATAAAAAATTAGTTATTATTTATTTTTAAAATTTCAAAATTTCAACGATAATGATTGCGGGGATAGCTCAGTTGGGAGAGCGTCAGACTGAAGATCTGAAGGTCACGTGTTCGATCCACGTTCACCGCACTTGGTTCACAATTATTTATGTGCTCGCATCTAGCTTTACATATGAATTTTTATTTTTAATGTTCGCAGAGATAGCTCAGTTGGAAGAGTGTCAAACTAAAGATTTGAAGAACACGTGTTTAATCTCCACGTTCACCGCACCTGTTTCCATTTGCATAAGCGGACTATTTATATTTGAATTAGCGGGATACCGCAATTGGTTGCAAGTGATTATTTCCTTTTAAAATATCAATGAGTTAGCTAAATACCTTACTAATGAGTTTTCATTTTTAATGTTAGCGGGGATAGCGTCACTGTAGATCTCAAGGTCACGTGTTTGATCCTGAGTTTTCATTTTTAATGTTAGCGGGGATAGCGTCACTGTAGATCTCAAGGTCACGTGTTTGATCCACGTTCACCACTTTTAATGTTAGCGGGGATAGCGTCACTGTAGATCTCAAGGTCACGTGTTTGATCCACGTTCACCACGCCTAATTCAAGTTGACTAAGTAACGTGACTATTCAATTTAAAATTAGGGATTATTTCTTTTTAAAATCTCAATGAAGTAGTGAAAATATCTTTATCGATGAATTTTTATTTTTAATGTTAGTGGGGATAGCTCCGTTTGGAGAGCGTCACTGAAGATTTGAAAGTCACATGTTTGATCCACGTTCACCCCACCTAATTTAAATTGACTAACTTGCATAACCTAAATATTCAATCTAAGATGAGTGATTATTTCTTTTTAAAATTACTTGACTATTTAATCTAAATTTAGTGATTATTTCTTTTTAAAATTGTAGAATTTTCATTTTCAATGTTATAGGGGATAGCTTAGTTGGGAGACGGTAATATTGAAGATTTGAAGGTCACGTGTTGGTTCGACCTTCACTACACCTGATTCAAGTAGTATAACTTACTATCTTATCTAAATTTAGAGATGATTTCTTTTTAAAATTTCAATGAATTCACTACACCTGATTCAAGTAGTATAACTTACTATCTTATCTAAATTCAGAGATGATTTCTTTTTAAAATTTCAATGAATTAGCGTAAATAATTTTACTAATGAATTTTCATTTGACTATAAATGCTCTATAAGAATTCTTTATTCGACTATAAATTCTCTACAAGACGTTTAGTAAAATGACTCATTTTATTGAATGGAACAATAAAATTGATGTTCCCGTAGAATTGTCAATACATTCTACTTTCAATGTTGCTAAGTTGAGTCCTTTTGATGTAGGTGATGATTTTTCTGATGGGAGGACGAATCCGGAAGAGGGGGATGATGATAAGAATCACGGTGTACATTCTACTTTCAAAGTTGCTGAGTTGAGTTCTTTTGATGTAGGTGATGATTTGTATGATTCGAGGACGAATCTTTTTGAAGAGGGGGATGATGATAAGAATCACGGTGTTCCAACTGGACCTATTACACAACCCAAGGCCAAGAAGATTCAACAAGTATTCATACTTCATCTACAAAATTGGATAGGCTAGGTTCAACCATCATTTCATGTGTTACAAACTGATTCGTTTGAGTCAAGACCATTTGAAGATTCAAAAGTAAATATTTGCACAGTTGAAGTAGTGGATGAAGTTGCAAGCATCATTTCATGAGTGGTTAGAAAACTTTATTTATTATTTTAATTTCATAAAGTTTGTAATGCTCAAATTGACTTCGTCTTCTGTGGAGATTTAAAGGGATCGAGATTAAATCACAGTCACTAACTTCTTTTGTTGGGAGACTATAAATACCCACAAATTATTATGTAATCGCATATTTGTGATCAATGAAATTGATCTCTCAAGTTGAGACGATCCCCCTTATAGAAATTTGAGCATATATTTGTCATTTCTAAGTTTCATACAATTCTTGTGGTAGATTGCATCTGAGTCATTCAATCAAGCCTTGATCAAGTTCGATTGTGAAGTGATTCAATTTAGAAAAAGGTTTCAAATCTTGTTTCTCAATCTTGGATCTCATCATCTAATTCTAGCCTTATCTCTTGGTTGATCCAAATTTTGTATAAGAAGGTGTTAATTTCTTTAATACAAGGGTTCTTGCTTCAACAAAAGCTTGGCTCGTTGGGTTGAAGATTACGGTTGGTCTATCATCCTTCAACGGGATCTTCTATCCCCATGACTTTCTCTAATGCGGTCGTTCTTCTAACACCGATGACACGTCCAATTGTCGAGATTGGTAATGTGAGTTTGTAACCCATCCATTGAGGTTCTTGGAATGATTCTATAGCTTATCATTTCCATGTTGGGAGTTGGATCATGGGTCTTGGGCGAAGGAATCCTTGATTTACCGCCCTTCGAGTTGAAGTGTCATAAGGCTAATTTTTTTTTTCAATTTGTTTCAATTTTATTGATTTTTTTTAGTGATTTTATTTGATATTATTTCAGTTTTTTCAAACTCACTCAGGTGCTCATCTAAATCATTTTAGTCTTGTTGGCGTTCAATAAGAGAGACCTTGGAAATAACCTGTAACTATTCAACTGGATTATCACATTAACAATTTGAATCAAATAAAGTGACATTAACCATTTGAATCACCTCAACCCCACTTGTTGAACTCGACCAAATGTCTATAACATAACACTAACAAAGGTACAAAGTAACACAAACAAAGGTACAAAGTAACACTAACAAAGGTACAAAGTAACACTAACAAAGGTACAAAGTTCATAAAAGTCTTTTTAATCTAAAATACCATTGAACTTGACCATTATAGTGCCTCTAAAACGTAGGTAAAGTTTAAACTCGAGTCTCCTTGCCAAACTCACTCCGGTGCTCATCTCAAACATGTTGACGTTCAACAAGAGAGACCTCGAAAATAGCCGAATTATCGCATTAACCATTTGAATCACCTCAACCCCACTTGTTGAAATTGAAACAAATATCTATAACATAACACTAACATAGGTACGATGTTCATAAAAGTCTTTTTAATCTAAGATACTATTGAACTTAACCATTAAAGTGCCCCTCAAAATGAGGTAAAGTTTAGATATAATTGGTGACAAAAGATGAAACTATAAAATAAAAAGAAATAAGAAAATAATATAAAATTTCAGAGAGTCAAACCAGAATCTCCTAGGTGAAAGCCAAATATCCAAACCATTGGACAACAATGAATTTTTGGTGTAGTTGTCCTAAAGTCTTTTGTCTAATCGCTGAAGTTCACTGTAAATAGAACTCTAGGGTTGTCAAAAAGCATCAAACACTAAATACTGTGACATTTTAGGTCATATTTTACCGAGGAAGCTGATAAGGTCTTCAAAGAGCATGTGGTCCTGTCTGACATTTTAGGTTAACAACATGGTGAAAAAAAACCAGAAATTCTGATACTGGTAATTAACGGCAAACCTTTGAATAAGGTTTTAGAATAAATGAGATATCCAATCCAAAACAAAAATGATTTGGTAAAAAGAATTTAGAGTCAAATATTTTTATAAAATTGGACATAAAATTGGGATTTCGAAGAATTCTAATTTCCTAAAAAGGACAAGTATAAAATAGCATTTAATGTCCAATTTAGAAAATATGACAGGAACGTCATGCCATTTAGGCTAAAAAACACTCCATCCGAATTTCAGAAGATTAAGAATGATATTTTCAATCCTTTCAAAAAATTTCGATAGTTTATATTGATGATGTGTTGATATTTTCTAAAACTATTAAGATCAACACTTTAAACATCTACATACATTCATTAATGTAATCAAAAGAAATCAGCGAGTTGTGTCCATACCCAAAATTAAATAATATCTAACTCAGATCCGTTTTCTGGGATTTTAAATTTATTTGAGCCTTATTAAAACCCATCCAATGGTCTTTGTCTCAAACTTTGGTGATGACGTATCCTAGAAAAGCTAACTTCAAAAAAATTTTAGGTTTTCTCAATTACGTGTCTTATATCCTTCAAGATATCAGGCACATTTACAAATGTCTTGATGAGTGTCTTCAAAATAATACAAAGTCTTAATTTGGAAGGGATATCTCTACCCCCAAAAAAATCAAATCATTAGTCAAATAAACTCTCTGCTTAAGTCTTATTGACCCAAGGGCAGATCTCATAATGAAACGTGAGGCATCAAATGGGATATGGAGGTATCTAAAATTGTCAAAGATGACAGAGAATCAATTATCATATTTCATTCAAAAGCCTCGAATAATACCATACAAATTACAAAATAGTAAAAAAAAAAATGTATTATTTCTATTGTCATCTATGTACAAAAATTTTAAACAAAATTTAATTAACAAAACTATTAAAATCTATTTGAGAATCAAATTTAGTTTTAGAAAAGAAGGGAATAATCTTGTCTAAAACAAAAAAAATAATTTTGCTAGATAGAAGTAAATTTTGTTGTGGTTTGATTTTAAAATTAAAGTCACTCTTCTCTCCTCTGTCCAACCAATCATTTGCATGGATTCAAAAGTTCAATTACCTATAAAAGAATTGAAAACACCTTGTGAAAGTCTGTAAGGATACTACGACCTCTAGCTTTGCAAAATCCAGCGTTGTTGGCATTTATCAAAATCGCTGCCAAAATAAACTTTAACAAGTGGTTCTATGGTGTAGTGGTTAGCACTTTCTGACTTTGAATCAAACGACCTGTGTTTAATTCCCGATAGGTAATCCACAAATTTATACAAAATTGGTCCATAGCCGATTCGATAGGTCACTTTTGGACCGATAATCTGTAGAAGGGGTCCATAGAAATTTGTTACACTTTTTGGACCGACACTATGTCTAAGGGACCACTAAGGTTAAAATCCTACAAAATAGATCCATGGCTCAGTGGTAGAGAATTTGACCGGTCACCTGTTTGAACTTGGTTGGCTCAGTGGTATAGGCTTTGACCCCAAATTTTATATTATTGTGATAGAAGCTATAAATGACAATAATATTCATTGGTCAGATATTGCAATTGTGAAGAAGTTCCGTCATATGCATCGGATGCTACCGCCATCCTATAAGCTCTTATCTTTTGAGGAATTCATCAAATTCCCATCAAATTCCCTCCCTCTCCACAAGTAGGAGTATAACTACTAGATTGGTTTCTTGACTTACAGTAAGTCCTTTCTCTGTATGTGCTTGTGGGACATTACACTCTTTTATCTATAAAAATGGCATAGCCATAATGATATAATAATCCTTATATAAGTATCTTTTCTTTTTCTCTCTTACTCACCTTATACATAACATGTTAAATTAACTCATACTTAAAAAACACGAGCTCTACCATCTGAGCTACATCCCCACAATTTTTGCATCACAAAACCCTAAATTTCTCATCATCAATAATAGTGAAAATGAAGAAATATTGCTATCCAACATGTCATGAATAAGGAAAAATTGAAGAGAAATAATATATTTAATAATAGATAATCTTATATTTGGAGATGTAGGGTTTTAATCCCCATACCTCTCACATGCAAACCGAGCGCTCTACCATCTAAGCTACATCCCCATGATTTGTACATCATAAAACCCTAAATGTCCCATCATCAATAATTGTGAAAATAAAAAAATATCAAAATATTAATAAGAAATAGTTTGGTTTGGTGATGCGGGGCATCGATAATTGTGAAAATGAAAAAATATAATAACAAATTAAATACTTTCTTTTGGAGATGCGGGTTATCGATCCCCGTACAACTCGCATGCAAAGCGAGTGCTCTACCATCTAAGCTACATCTCCACAATTTTTACGTCACAAAACCCTAAACGTCTCGTCATGAATAATAGTGAAAATGAAAAAATATCGCTACTCATTATGTCATAAATAAGGAAATATTGAATAGAAATAAAATAGTAATAACGAATAGTTTCTTTTGGAGATGCGAGGTATCCGATCCCCGTATCTCTCGCATGATAAGAAAACATTTAAAAGAACTAAAATATTTAGTAATCGTTTACTTTGTTGATGCATGGTATCGATCCTAATACTTCTCACATGGGATGTAAACGCTCTACCATCTAAGCCGTCACAAAATCCTAAAAATCTCGTCATCAATAATAGTGAAAATAAAAAAATAACGCTATTCATTATGTCATGAATAAGGAGAAATTGAATAGAAATAAAATAGTAATAACGAATAGTTTCTTTTAGAGATATGGGGTATCGATCCGATCCCCGTACCTCTGCATGCTAAGCAAGCAATCTACCATCTAAGCTACATTCCCACAATACTTATATTAGAAAACCCTAAATGTCCCGTCATCAAATGTAGTGAAAATGAAAAAATATCTCCGCTAATTAGGTCATAAATAAGGAAAGGTTGAATAGATGTAAAATATTAATAACAAATAGTTTCTTTTGGAGATGCGGGATATCCCCTTACCTCTCGCATGCTAAATGAGCTCTACCATCTAAGCTACATCCCCACAATTCTTGCATCATAAAACCCTAAATTTCCCATCATAAGCTACATCCCCACAATTGTTGCATCATAAAATCCTCAAATTTCCAACATCAATAATAGTGAAAATGAAGAAAATCTAGACATGTAGGGTATCGATCCCCATACCTCTCGCATGCAAAGCGAGTGCTCTACTATCTAAGCTATATCCCCACAATTCTTATGTCACAAAGTCCTAAACATCTCGTCATGAGTAATAGTGAAAATGAAAAACTATCCCGGCTCATTATGTCCTAAATAAGAAAAAATTGAAAAGAAATAATATATTTAGGAATCGATTCAATCGGAGATGCAAGGTATTGATCCGCGTCCTTTCCACATGGGAAATGAACGCTCTACCATTTGAACTACATCCCTACGATTCTTACATCAGAAAACCCTAAACGTCCCTTCATCAATAATTGTGAAAATGAAAAAGTATCTCTGCATATTATGTCATAAATAAGAACATATTGAATAGAAATAAAATATTAATAATAAATAGTTTCTTTTGGAGATGCGAGGTATGGTCCTCGTACCTCTTGTATGCTAAGCCGTACTTCTCTCCTGCTAAACGAAGCTACATCCCCACAATTCTTGCATCACAAAATGCTAAATTTTCCATCATCAATAATAGTGAAAATGAAGAAATATCGCTACTCAACCCGTCATGAATAAGGAAAAATTGAAAAGAAATAATTTTCAATAATATATTTAATCATAGATAGTTTTATTTTGGAGATGCGTGGTATCTATCCCCGTACCTCTCGCATGCAAAGTAAGCGGTCTACCATTTGAGCTACATCCCCACGATTCTTATGTCACAAAATCACAAACGTCACTATTCTTACATCAGAAAACCCTAAACCTCCCGTCATCAATAATTGTAAAAATGAAAAAATATCTACGCTCATTATTTCGTAAATAAGGAAAGATGGAATAATATATTTAGTGATAATGAAAAAATATCTCCGCTCATTATTTCATAAGTTTAGTGATAGATTCATTTGGAGGAGATGCAAGGTATCGATCTCCGTACTTTCCACATCGGAAGCGAGCGCTCTGCCATCTGAGCTACATCCCCACGATTCTTACATTAAAAAATCCTAAACCTCCCGTCATCAGTAATTGTGAAAATGAAAAATATCTCCGCTCATTATTTTATAAATAAGGAAAGATGTAATAAAAATAAAATATTAATAACATAGTTTACATATATGTCACTTGTATTATTTTAATGTATTTATTTACATTATTTCATAAATAAGGAAAGATGTAATAGAAATAAAATATTAATAACATAGTTTACATATGTGTCACTTGTGTTATTTTAATGTATTTATTTACTTGGTAAATGTCTTTCATACTACAATCTCTTGAAGGGGCATTTTGAGAATCGAACTTTCATACGAGTACATATGCAGGAAACACGTGAAGTCTTATGAGTATTAAGAGCATGATGGTAAGTATAAAATGTCAAATTTGAAGTCCTTAGATAAGAAAGACATAGGGGCATTTCAAGAATTGAACTCAAACCTCTTTCACCCCAAGTGAGAATCATACCACTAAACCAAATGCCTTTTCTTGAACACCCAATATTTTTAGTTTCTACTCAAATATATTTTTCTCTTAGTAGTTGGAGGGCTATAAAACGAAAAGTTGAATTGTTATAATATACAAGGGTTATCAAATAAACCAACAACCCAACAAAAGAAACAAACTAATCAATTTTGGTTGGATTGATTCGGTTTAGTTCATCAGTTTGTTTGACTTAATTTGTCTATTTTGCCTCGTATGACAAGAAAATAAAGTTGTATTGAATGCACCTTAGTTTCATTTATGACAAACTCATATGAAACATAATTGCATTAATAATACTCAGGGTTGGAGTCTATAAGCATTTCATGAACTTCAGTACAATTCATGCTTCATTAAAGATGAGATAAACTTTAGTTAGGTAAGGGGAACTTTAAATTACTTCATGTGGAGCTTCAATTACTATATGCTAGTTACAATCTTTAGAATTGACTAATTGGATACGAATTCATGGATGTAGGGAAATTTTTGTGTAATTATCAACTACAACTTATGTATTCAAATTTTTAGGACATAATTTAGGTAGTTGTTTTTATGAGTCGTAAACTTGTTTCTTTGCATAATATGGATTTAGTTGAACTATTATTATCGATAAGATGGAGAAAGAAATTGTCTTTGAATTGACTAATAGACCTAGGTTCATCGTTGTTGTCTTTCAACTTGTGATTTTGCAAAAAGCTTAACTAATATGAACTGTCATGTCACAAGAACTTTAAGGTAAATCAAGAATATACCCTACACATCATTCAAGATGGCAATAAAATGGAGTTAAATTGAACGCACTTTAGTTTCATGTTTGGCGTGTTCACGATAAAACATAATTGTATTAATGATATCGAGCCTGGAGTCTATAAGAATTTAATGATCTTAAGAGAAATTAATTTTTTATTAGAGGATACCAACTTTATTTAAGGAACCAGGAGTTCAAGAATCTGGATTTGAATCTAGTCAAGGAACAATAAGATTTGAAAGTTTTGAATTCTAACCAAATTTGTACCTAATTATTTCTTTTTATGACTAATTATAAATTAAGGGGAAAATATTTTTGTAAAGATAGATTTATCTCTAAATCTTGCGTGACTAAACCATGTTTAGACTAGCAGTTTAAAGTCAGGAGATGCGGTCACAGGTGTGATTATTTTGGATGGGTTCGTAATAGAACTTACCGTTGAGATGAGGGAGCCTTCAAAGGTTGTGCACTCACAGATGGGGTTGTTATGTAGCGTTAGTCTGTCTTTGTGTTTGAGTTTTTTTGTACTTTTTTTTTTGTAATTGTATCCGAAAACAATTTTTTTTTGTTTGGATAAATTTGAACAACACCGTCTTATAATTTTATTTTATTTTATATTTAATGTTGTGTTGTTTTCTCAATCTCATTTTAATTTTACAACATTTTCTTATTTTATATTAATTTACTTTTATTTTTATTTTTTTTCACTCTAAACTTTAGTTTCTATTTGAGTTTTGAACCCTTGAAATTTGGGTTGTGACAGATCGGTATCAGAGCATCTAGATTTTAAATTATATAGATTTTTTCATAGGATAAAGAGTCGTATATCTCTATGACTCAGCTCAATGACACGTCTCTTTGTGACCAAGTAAGCTGTCTAACCTTATTTTGTAGTATATTATATGTTGTAAAACTTGTATGTTTTGATTTTCGTGGTAGTTATAAAATGTCCTTGGATGTTAAAGAGTGAAGGTTAACTATATAAGATATCTAACTGGCCTTAGGAAAATAGAGAGTTGTCGTTGCACAGTGCGAGACATCTAATCCATGAAATTTTGGTACTAGAAATGAAGAAATTGGAGATGGTTCCCAAACGTCTGTATGGACCATTTCCAATCGCACTTTCTTTGGTTCCCTGGCAGCGTCAACCAGATTAACCCTACGATGTGACAATCCTTGAGCTTCTACTCCTCCATGGTCGTGGTATCCAGCTTCACCCCCAAAAGAGGTTCTTGAATATCTTTCTCGTACAGATAATCTTCAATCTGCATCTTCTAGAAACTGATATCGAATCCATCAAACTTTTCAATTCCAGTCTTTGAACTTTCCATCTTCATAGATCGTGGTGAATCTCTCCTTGCTCTGATACCAGTTATTAGAATCACACAACAACGCACACACTTGATCTAAATGAACACAAATAACATGATAGAGAAAAGATAAGAAGAAATATTGACTAATGGTTTTGTATTAATGACTTTAGGTACGCAAAGAGAGGATATGGAGAATGAGAAATGTACATTTAGGAAGCACTGACTAATGGGTATACATATGATTTCAGTTTATTATATATAGCTTCATTACATGTAACCGAATATATAAAATTATTTACTGACTAATGGGTATACATATGATTTCAGTTTATTATATATAGCTTCATTACATGTAACCGAATATATAAAATTATTTAGTATATATATCTCTATCGGATTTTTACTATGAATAGTCAACCTTCATATCCAACATTCTAGAGCTCAAATAGTTAGGGATTGACATCCTGCTAGAACACAAAGTCATTTACATGCCCCTAGCAAAATGCCTAGTAGTAACAGAGTCTAACCCAACGATCATTTAGACAAACATCCATCAACCAAGAGGGGTGAAAATGATGACGATAGTATTGTTGAGAAAGAATCTTAGCCATGATGAATCTACACTTGC
>NW_019268665.1:24862-53065 GCF_002738365.1 Cucurbita moschata
GAACACAAAGTCATTTACATGCCCCTAGCAAAATGCCTAGTAGTAACAGAGTCTAACCCAACGATCATTTAGACAAACATCCATCAACCAAGAGGGGTGAAAATGATGACGATAGTATTGTTGAGAAAGAATCTTAGCCATGATGAATCTACACTTGCTGCCATTGTTGTATTTGAAAAAGGGGAGCTCAAGTGTACCAACCTCAACAAAAACTTTATTGCCACTACATGAACACCACGACCCAAAACAAAAAGGTCAGATATTGGGTTTAACCCCACTAAGAGAGATAAATCACAAGATTAGTTTTATGTCGCCTACCACAAATAGATGTCATGCGGCTCAGCCTAGGCTAGTTGAATTCTACAAATAGCAAAATGGCATGTTCACAGTCGGGTTTATTTGACCTGTAAAGGCTCTTGTCAGTGATCACTCAAATGCTTGGCAAAGACACCAAGCCAACACCTCTACTAAAGAAGGGAGACAAAAACAAACCACTAAACCAACACATGTTCACGCAAAAATACCATCTAGACGAATGAAGAGAAGGGTCGACAATGATAATTTCAAAGCAAATAGATAGTTATGATAAGTTAAGGTCAGATCAACTTTGAGTTCAAAGCAACAAAAACCAAAGACTGGTGCGAAAATTCTATGGACTAGTGGAAGTTATCTACAAGATTAAGAAGACATCATATAGGATCCAATTGCTTCTATGGATACAGACTAACCCTGTTGTCCACGTCTGTAACTTGAAACGTTATTATTCTGACCAAGAAAACATCAAGTAAAAGTAGGTGGTATGAGTCATGCAAAGAAGAAATTGTTTCAAACGAAGAAAGAAGGAAAGACACCAACAGAGAAGACTTGAAGAGTTAACGGATGGTGTTAATATAACACATGCAGAAGCAATTTGGATCTTAGACACTTTTAGAACATCAATTATAATAAATAACTAGCATGTTCATAAGTATTAATACTTAATGTGTTTAGATACTAACCTTTTGTAGTTCAAACTCCTTTTTCCTCACGAACCAGTTTCGAACCACCACTAGTATCTGCTCCACTATCCTCCGGCCTTAGAACGGGATTGTGGAATCTGGTGAGTGACTAAACTTGGGAGGGATTTTGTATATGTGAAGAGAGTGTTTGTGAGAGGTTTTTCTCAAGGTTTTTCACTAAGAAGAAGAATCCCTTCCATGTACCATGATCACTCTATTTAAAGAGTCATGTTTGCATGTTCTTGCAAATTTGAGATCACCAAATTTTGACACTTAAAATTCCACTCAAATGTTTCGGATTATGTGGCAAGCATGCATGTTTGAGTTAACCAAATTTTGACACTCAAAATTCCACTCACACTTGTGGGGTTTATTTAGCAAGCATGCAAGTTTGGTTAAACCAAATTTTGACACCTCAAAATTCCACTAACATGAATTTTTCCATTAAATGAAGTCAACATTTTGACTTTCTTCATTTTAATTCAACAATTAATTTGAATAATGAATTTCAAATTAAAGTAACATTAAATGATTAATTAAACTATTTAATTAATATTTAATATTAATTCAAATGTCAATCCCAATCAATTCCGACACATAATTGATTAAGATATTTAAATCTTATTTAAATATCTCAGATTCTCTCTTTTTGTTTAATACATAAATAAAACAAAAATGCGGTTAAATATATCGTATATATGTAGTGCATATTCCCTAATTTGAATTCAACACTTCGAACTCACTCGTCACACTGTTCTATGGTTTAGTCCGATATGAGCTAGCAGAGGAACCTAATGGACCTATAGATCATGGGCTCCGACGATCCAAGATTAACCGATTAAACTCATTAACCTTGTTAACCAACATTCGTTAACTACTAGGACACTCCACTATAGCCTAGTAGTTGCACTCCCCTCACTATAGATATATTTCTGTCCATTTGATATAACCATGATTAGTAAGTCGATCCTTCACAGGTTGTTCGTAACTAGAGCTGGGTCAATTAGCCGTTTTACCCCTGAAGTTACTTCTTGTTCCTTATGTCTCACTGATCCTCTTATGAACAATTGGTCTGTTGTCCAACCAGTAAACTGAATCCCTCTCAGGCCAATGAGTGGGTGGGGCCCCTTGTTCAAGACCTGGAGTCAGTACTTAAGGGAACTACCTCTCTTAAAAGTGGGTAGGAGCGAATTCCATCTTGCACCCCACGTCCCCAGCTATTCACCCAGTCTTACCCCTGAAATGGGAGGCCTATTGAGTCGGCGAACTCGAGCCACACTCACCCATGCAAAGCTAAGGATAATTCTGAATGAACAGGAGTTCATGGTTAACTCAGGATTAAGATCGAGTTACCTAGGTTATCGAATGAAAAGAAAATCAGCCTCAACAGTAAACGACATTATAAAGTGAGAGTGATTTTCTTCATGGTCCGATCTTATGCAATACTCATTGCATAGGACGGCCCAACTCACATGTCTTTACATGTACAATTTAGTAATCACATTGTTTATATTATATACAACAGTGGGCCGCATCCATAGTGTCCCCAGAATAAGGTACTCAGCCTTATCCTTATACTATAGATCATTTTGACTATATACTTGGACTTGATCCACTTTTATGTCTCTACATATAGTTCAAGTAATCATACTATAGCCAGAGTGTTCTTAGTTTATTGGATTTAGATTAATGATGGTAAAGTTCACTTTATTCAATAACAATCTTTATTGAATAAACATCAATAATAGCTTTATTGAAAATAGAATATGTCTTTGTTTACAAACTATGAGTTTTTGGACATAAAACCCAACATTAACAAACCGAGAAGTGATTTTCAATAGCTCCTAGTAGGTTGGAAAAGACTCCTCAATACTGAGGTCAGCTAGAAGCGCGTCGCGAGACCTAAAGTCAGCCTCATCCTACAACGTTGAGTTTATGAAGAGCCGGTTGATAGAGATATTGACAAATTATGTAGGGGCAGATGTCGCGGTCATGATTGGCCAAGGCGTGTTGCCTGTGGCTGCATGTTAGATGTCTCAGCTATTCTTGTAAGCGATTTGTGGTTCATGGTGGTATGCTCATTCCAAACCCCTTTTACTTGCTTTCATCTTAGATAGGCCTTTACTATTATTGTTGTGCCAATACAGGGTGTATGATTAGTTCTCAAAATCATATCTACACCCATCAGGACTAAAATGTCCCAAAATGTACTATAGAAAAACGTGACCAGTTGTTGTTTCTTCACTTTTAGCTTATAAAATTGCTTTATTTGAAATTATTTTTAACGTATTTCCTCACTCGCGTTTTCTAAAATATTTCTTCTAAACGTGATTCGAGCATACACTGCCATCGTTCATTCAGTCTAAATTTTGCATGGTTGAATTGTTCATTGGATTAGAACAAATGTCACATAATCATTGTCTCACTACTGCAAGAGTGCGATTGTGACACTTGTCTTCCGTTCAGTTGTGGGTCGCATCTTCTGACTAGTTACGTGAGTTTGGCTAGGAGCATATGTATAGGTTGAAAAAGAAATGGTTGGATGCGGACAGCGAATAAGGGTTGGGCTATGGAAGGTTTTTTTTTTTTTTACCACATATGGACTTTGAGCAAGTGAGTCTTAAATTTGGGTTCGTTTGAAAAATTTTGTTTCGTTTTTTTAGTTCAAAAGAACCCAAATTAAACCTACTAGTTCCTTCTTCCTTGCACGACTCACTCCTATTCTCTGTTCTGCCTCTTCTTGCTCTCTGAAACTTCTTTAAAGGTTATTGTTCACCGATTATTTGGGAGCATCTTTCTTAAAAGAATTGTGACCACAAATGACCTATGTAGAAAATTTGTACCCCCTTTCCTAAAACCTTTAGCGAACAACATACCCAAAACAGATGCGCTGACCAGACTACGCTACACCTCGTCTCACCCCCCCGGAGCATATGGATCCACCCAATCGATGAACACTCAAACCAAACTCACCCATCCTTTTTGGCACAGGGACGCGAGAACCAATCGGAGTAATCTATAGTGGGGAGACCCCTTAAAGCAACAAGCGAGAATGGCTAGGTTGATAGCAGGGTTAAAGAAAAGGCGAGTATGAAAAGACGTATCGCGTAACCGTCCCAGTAAGTAGCTTCATTCTTTCTTGATCTATGAACCGTCTTTATGAAAAAAAACCAGTCTTTTCGGCTGAAAGTGTGACTATTGGGTGTGGATAAGCAGGACCTCTTGGTTCAGAGGAAACCGGAGATGTTGGCTAAGAAAGCTAAGCAGGCAAGTACAAGACGGACAAAATGCACATAAAAATTGATTGACATGATCCCTCTCCCTCTCTCCTTGTCTAGTTGGCTAGTTGCACAATAAGCAGGAAAGCATACCAGGTAGGGAAAGAAAGGTTCTTCGATCTCATGTAAGGCTAACCCTTAACGGCGAGCTCACCAGGCAATGCTATAAGTCCGATAGCAGTCCAAGGTTTTGTCTACTACAGACCAGGAAGCTCTTGGAGGAGCTAACATGAAATGAGATATACATTCAATTACGACAACTAATAGATAGCGAACTTTTTGGTAGAAACTGAATGATCCCTTGGCTCGGGCAAGAAAAGGAAAAGGTAGTCGTACTCCTACCTTTTCCATCGGACAATAGGAAAGTTTGAGCTGAAAGATTGAACCTTACCTTATAAGAAAGGCGGGCTTAGCAAGTTTCTCCAAACGTACAAACAAAAAGAGGAAGCAACCAGTCCTAAAGAGGTTACCGATACACATACATTCTCGCATGGAAGAACCTAGCTGAACCCGATCAAGGGTCCTAACCTAGTCCGACTGACCTTCTTTGGCTGGCCCCCGCCCCTTGTAACAAGGTCAACACGTACGTGCTTTTTCCTTTCGTTTAGCAAGATAGCTTACCATCTCTTTCGGCTCAAAGTAGCAGTATGAAAAGCGTAATCCTCATCCTGAGTCGAGTCCGCATTGTCATACGAATCAGCATCGGCCAAACCAAGAGCTCCTATTTTTTCTTTAACGAAAGCGGATCTAACAGTTTCGATAAATCCAACCTCTTTTAAAGAAGGAGTCGCTCTGCCTTGATCAACATGGACATATACTGCTCCCGCTTTACCTTTGCCTACTGTGAAAAGGAAAGTTCCCTCACGATAGGCCCTCCCAGCTCCCGAAACTATCAATCGAGAGAGGTATAGAATAGTACAACATTCAACAAGGAATTCTCTATACATGGCTGAGAGATGATCAAATTGTTGCACATCCTGAATAAAGTATCGTAGGCAAGTGAAGCTTTTGAAAATGAAAGCGTGTAGAACTCAGATCCACTTTCTCTTCGATTCGTAAACTTCGGACCTGATCTTCCTTTCATCTCCGGGTGACTAAGACAGAATTTAGGCCTGACGTGCATCCCATTCGGTCAATAATAAGGTAAAAAGCGGATTGATTAAATGGGCTTGAAGTTCCATTATCGTTAGGTCGAAGATCTCTACTAGGTTTAGTGCACTTTGGTAGTTGCGAATGTTGCCGTAATGGAATGTCTTTCTCATTCGACATTCTCTCTTACCAAGCACTCATACTCGCCAGGGTTGAGGAGACAGTATGTGAGCTAATTGGGTTTTGAGATTGCATATACTCGAAAAGAGCTCGTTTTCGACTTTCTCCTCGGCGTTTTGTGCCCGGTTCTGGTTCAGGAAAGGGTCTGATCTCTTTCATTGCAGCATATTGATGCCGAAGGAGTCTTCGAAACCGGTGGAGAGGCTATGATGACTTCAGGCTATTCAAATAGCATGACTGATACAACAAAGAAAGGGTATCTAAGTCACACTAGTGGAATAGCTTTTTCATAATAATTATCTCGATATATGATACAAAAAACCTGTCTGATGACTGATAAGGTAAGGGGTTTCAAAAGACAAAAGAATGAAAATTTTATGTTTGATAGAAAGGAGATCTTTTTTTTTTTATTTCAGTGTGCGCGGTTCGCTTGCCTTCCTAACCACGGATAGGCTATGGGGCTTTGCACTTCGGCCCCTGAGAATACCCCATCAAGGTGACAGGATTCAAACCTATGGCTCTCTGAAACTTCTTCATCGGTTATTTGGGCGCATCTTCCTTAAAAGGATTGTGACGACAGATGACCTAGGTAAAACTTCTATTGGGAGATCAGTGAAATAGAGAATCTGTGTCCCTTTCCTGAAACCTTCAGCGGACAACATAACAAAGACTTCCTAGAAAAAGATATCATAGAATAATTGGTGTAATGCCTTTAAATTTAGGCTCGAGACTCTATCTTATCTCCCAAGAATATGGTTCATTCTCTATTCACATAAAAATTCTGCAATAGAAAATGGTACCCTCAAAGTCCCGAAAAAGTAAGTCTTTATGTCAAGAAAGGAGAGGAATCCTCATAGTTTCCAAGATTTGAAGAGAATCATACATACACAAATTTTCTTTGTTTGTTTATTCTTGTTGTTTGCTCTCTTCAATTAACATGTTATAAAGACACCTGTAAATTATAATTAAATATAGCTTCCTTTTTCTTTTTTTTTTCTTTCCAAATATCCATATGAACTACTTCTTTGTTCAAGGTTTAAAAAACCTATTTCAAATCTTATTATATTGCATGCTTCAATTTGATATAATTGTTGGGGGCATTTTGAGAATCAAACTCGAGACCTCTCGCACCCGAAGCGAGAATCATACCACTAGACCAAATGCCTTGTAGTGGATCTATCATTTTTAGTTGCTGGTCCATATTTTTTATGCACCTCAATATTTGAAATTTATCCACATGTTTTTGTTTCAATTCTAGAAATAGAAATGATATCCATAGAAATACAAAATTTTACAATGCAAATAAGAAAAGCTCGTGATTAAGTTTTAGATAAAAGTAGCAAACATGTTGATAGATATAAAAATAAATTCAAATTCTTTCTTTGGCCTAATTATCAATTGGAAGATTTAGCTTACATGAATTGTTATTGGTTTGATACCAATAATAACAGTCATTTTAGTATGCTAAGGATCCATATGTGTCCATGAAAATTAGTTAATGCTATATTTTTCTTATATTGGCCATAATATCTCTCAACCAAATGTATTAGTTGAAAATGTATTTAATATTTTTCTTATGTCCTTTTCTTTTTTCGAATGGTCTTATGTCTCCATTCCATTTGAAAATTGATATTTTGTTTGGTAATTTTAAACTCATTATTTTTGTTTGTTCATTCCACCTAATTTGCCCGTGTGTATATGTTTTCCGCACCTCAATATATGCAATTTATCCAACCTCAATATATGAAATTTATCCACATGTTTTTGTGCTTTAGAACATACTATAATTGTCATGTTAACTTCACATAGTCTATCACACAGTTCAAGCAGCATTGCCACTGGAGCCCATGCATTCCTTTCGGATAGATATGTTAAAAATTAGGCCCATTTCATAACTATTTTGTTTTTTTTTTTTTGTTTTTTTTCAAAATTATGTGTTTTATCCTTATATATATATATATATATATATAAAAAGAAAACATTTGAATTTTAAGAAAAATTTCACACCAAACTAAGTTTTTGAAAAATATTTTTATTTATTTTTTTTCTTTATTTTAGTTTTCCAAACCTAGATTGACATGGAGTGACTAGTTTTCAAAACTACTTCTTTGCTACAATTGAACAATATTTATATTGTAAAATGGGATTAACTTCATTTAAGTTTATGTAGTTTCTTTTTATTACTATGTTTACTTCTATCTCATGTTACTCCATTTGTATTTACTTCGTTTTATACAAAAGTTCACTGTAATTAATAAATCCATGTGCTTAATACATTCCCTACAAAAATAAACTTGTTTGTATCAGGATAAATTACAATGAATACGGAGAAAAGAAATAAAAAAAATAAGTAGAAGGTTGAGAAAAGAAATCAGAAAAATAAGTAGAAGGTTGAGAATTTCACTCAACCACACAATGTCAAATCGTGACTGCATGGCTCACATGCAATTCTACCACAAAAATGGCATGAAACTTGCATAGATGATCTCGAATTTTGAACGGGAACTTCTTAACTTGGAGATCGATTTCAATTATCACAAATCTGATTTTTACATAATAATTTGTGACTATTTATAGTCTCCCACAAAAGAGTTAGTGGCCGCGATTTAATTTCGATCCCCTCAAATCTCAAAAAAAAAAACGAAGTCAGTTTGACAATTCTACCATTACAAACTTTATGAAATTAAAAATAAATAAATTTTCTAACAACTCATGTAATGATGCTTGCAAATTCATTTGCTCCTTCAACTGTGTAAATATTTATTTCTGAAGCTCCAAATGGTCATTTCTCAATCTAATAAGCTTGTAACACAAGAAATAATAGTTGAACCGAACCTATCCAATTTTGTAGATGAAGAATGAATGCTTGTTGAATCATTTTGGCCTTGGATTGTGTAATAGGTCCAGTTGGAACATTTGGAACACCGTGATCCTTATCATCTTCCCCCTCTTCGAAAGGATTGGTCCTCGAATTAGAAAATCATCACCTACATCAAAAGGACTCAAGTCAGCAACATTGAAAGTAGAATGTGCTGAAAATTCTCCTGGAAGATTATTGTATATGCATTGTTATTAATTCTTTGAAGGACTTGATAAGGGTCATCCCCTCTTGGATGTAACTTTGTCTTCCTTTGAGATGGGAATCACTCCTTGCAAAAATGTATCCAAACCCAGTTACCGGTTTGAAAAATGATTTCATTATGTCCTTTGTCAATTCTTGAAGCAACATTGAAATTTTGTTTCTCAATTGTCTCCTTCCCCTCTTTATGCAATGTTTTGATCCCATTTGCCTTACTCGTGGCTGCTTTACTCACAAAAATATTAGAATGAATAGAAAGAAAATCAAGACACGTAAGTGGATTAAATCCGCAAGCAACTTCAAAAAGAGAACAATGAGTGGCAAGCATTCGTCCCAAGACTTAATATTCTTACAAATAATAGCCCTAAGCAATGCTCCTAATGTTCTATTAACCACCTTAGTTTGCTCATTAATCTGAAGATGACATGTAGTTGAAAACAATAATTTGTTACCCAATTTATGACTTAATATTCTTATAAATAATAGCCCTAAGCAATGCTCCTAATATTTTATTAACCTCCTCAGTTTGCTCATGAGTCTAAGGATGACGTGGAGTTGAACACAATAATTTGGAACCCAATTTATCTACCATACTTTCCAAAAGTGACTTAAAAATTTAACATTCATATCTTTTTTTGTGTGCAGCAAACATTGACAACATTGACTACAAAATTTATAAACATCGTGCTTCATGGCAAAGGTCATATGGATCGTGATGAGCATTTTCTCCCATATCTTGGTTTCGCTAACTAAAGTTTTCTAATAACTCCCAAACTTCATTACCTTATATAACCTCTTGGGATAAGGATTCCTATAAAATTTCATAAAATAAGATCTACTGATGAATTTCATAGCATTTGAAGGTCATCTAGGTCATGAACCGAAGGTAAATTACCTTAGGGGCATTATGGTCATTTTACACCGTTTCTTGGTTTACCTACTTATCCTTATCTAATAACCACCGAATTTCATATCTAACCTCAACATACCATAATATGCTCAGTATTAAAATTTGATAGGCAGCGGGGCTCATATAGTGGGTTATTTTAACGTTACTTAAATCTCGAGCTATTTGATCGGTTCAGGGTCTTAACTCATGGTTCTTTGGGTTTTTCTTCCATATATCCTTAATTTATACTTGGTTTAGGGTTCATATGAAAATCCAAGCGATTTCTACAAGTATTTCTTAACAAAAAGTCCAAGGTGGCTACTTGCCTCATCGTCGACATTTGGGACGTCCATTCTTGAGATTCCAGTATATGAATTACTTCAAATTTCCTTCCACATACTCCTTATTATGTCTAGTTTCTGAAACCATAAGATTTTCTATGAGAGTCGATCTGAGATGGGGTTAAAATTGAGAAAACCAGAGAAAAGGTCAAATTTTGAGTTGACTTGGACAGTTTAGTTGAACTGGCCATATCATCATTTTCTTCCTCGAAACAGGAAGAAGATGCGAATTTTTCGCGTTGCTGCCATCTAAAACTCGGCCTGTACAGCCACATTTAAAGCGTTTCTCTCCTCGATTTCTTCGTGAAACTTGAAGATGGGTATTACAAGGAAGGGTTAGGGATTGATTTGATACCTTTTTGTGGATCGTAGCCTAAGATATTCGCTTCAGAAGTTCATCCAAAATTTGATTTATCGCTGGAGATAAAATAAAGAATTTCTTATTGGATAGCCGATTCTAGGGGTTTCAAGACTCTATTTCTTCATTGAACCTCTTCCATATCCTTTCTTCAGGCTAAAGGAATTTGTTTGGAGGAACGTCTTTGAGAGTAAGACCTTAATTTTCAAAAATCGTTCTAGGTATGCAACTCACTCGAAACACTAGATTTTTGATCTCTTGGGTAGCTTGTTCTTCGATGTTTCATCTCTCGATTCCTTCATCAAGTTTACTCAACTTCTTCCTCTAAAGCTAGAGGAATCCTTAATTTGAAGGAAAAGAGATCGTAGATAGGAATTCGACTTTTATCCCCAATTTAATTTTGAAACCTATTTCCTTCAACATTCCTTAGAGGTGCAGAAACTGATTGGAATTATTCTTGCTCGACGAATCATCATGTATCCTCGGATTGGATTTTCAAGTTTTTCTTGAAGTTCTTCAATGGCTGATTGAATTGGGGGAATGGTTTCTAGGCACTTTCAGCACTCTATTCCTTCATAGAACTTGTGGGTAATCTTGTTGAGAAATGGTAGGAATAAGTTTGAAGAGAAATGGTGGAGGATTGCGCTCGAATTTGGAAGAAATCTGAGAGTAGGAGACCCATAGTCTAAACGCTTATTGTCTTCGATTGGGGGATCGACCTTTCTCGATTCTTATTCCGTATTGTTGCTCCTACTCCAGACTTTATAGTAGGAGCTTAAACCGACATTGAGAGCTCCAGAATCTTCGTTATTTAGAGATCGAACTTTCTGGATAATTTTTTTGAGATATCAACTCCGATCATAACCTTACGGACCTTGGCTTTGAATACTAGTCGTTGGATGTGATGATCCGTGCGTGTTCGTTCTAGATCATATCAAATTTCGGAGGAGATCCGACGGTTGAAGTTTGAGTTTGAAGGATTTTTCTTGGATGGCCACGGTAGATGCTCTGATTCTAATTAGAGTGTCATTTCTGTAATTATCCATTCTTCTAGGGTTATTTTGGTAATTTGCCACTTTCCAAATATTTTATTATTTTTCTCCAAAAATCCATAATTTTTCTACAAATTCTTCGTAGCTTTTTGATCATTTTTCGCTTATTTTGAATCTTGAGATTCCTTCTAGATAAGGAATTACAAATCCGGAAAGATTATTGATAATTGATAAAATGACTTTTTTGCCTTATTCATTTACTTTTTCCTTTCCAATCCTTTTCAAAAGGCCTTTAACTCCTTGAATGCACTTGTTAGGGTAAACGAGTTACTTGACTAAGTCCCTTATGGGAGCTAATTTCCTTCATTTTTGGGGTGTTACATATACATACTCGTTACAAACACGACCAACTCTTAGTTACTTGAAAAAAATGATAAACATGGAGTGAGTAAAACTTAGTAAGTAGCCTACTAGTAGGTTCTTAATCGCAACCTTAAGCTAGGATATTACTTCTTGTTATGTTTTCAGGATCTTAGAACTTAGAGGTCATCATGTCATGTATCATATACTGATCCTGAAAACCTTCCCCTAAAATTACCTTCAATTTTCTCCCCATGAACACATGAGTGGTGTCGTCATAATCATGTAATCCTACTGGTAAATCGTGGTGCAGGACATCTCGTTTAGCTGATGGGAAAGGTAGGCCTATCATAACATCCAGCTCATGATACATATTGCAGGACATCCTACCGAAAGAGAAATAGGGGCCTTTTAGTACACATCGTAATGCAGATAATGGTTACTTATGGGTATGGATCCTAGCAACTTATTTAGCATGTTATTCACATAGTTCTAGGTACTTGGTACATGGATTATTGATGAACCTAGGTTTATACATAATGTCATGGGTTAGGCTTTAGGAGTTGAGGTTTTAGCTTAGGAAAACATAAGAGAAACCTAACGTGGATTAATTCGTGTGAAAACCTACTAGCACTTTGAGGACCTCTTTCCTTCACCAAACTTATGGGTAAACTTATTTAGAAGGTGCAGGAACAAGTTTGGAAATGAATAGTGGACTATAGTTCTCGAATTCGAGGTAAACCCATGAACACGATACCCCAAAACAAAAAACTTGTATCTCTCGATTGGGTACTCGATTAAGCTTCCTTCTTGCCCCTAATAGTCTACCCTAATTCATAATTTATAGACGGATTTTCCACTACCATTGAAATGTCTAAAATTTCTATAATTTCATTCTTGATTTTTTTGAATCTTTTGCCAACTTCTCCAATCATAATCTTCCTTTTTTAAGCACCTTGTAATTCTTATTCTATAAAAAATTTAATGATTCCGGAAGTTTATAAAAATTAGAAAAAGTACCATTTTCTCAATATTTTTTCAATTTCACTTGTTCTTTTCTTCTAGATAAAACCTAGTAGGGATTATACATTGTCTCTTATTGGAGACCTTGAGTGTTGCAAATTCTCCTCTCCTTTGAAAACTTTCGGTCATCGAAAGTGCTTATTCTAAAATAGGTCAGGGTACAAGGTTCTTATTTGCCTTCTGTTTCCCAAGTGGCTTCTTCTACTCTATGATTCTTCCATATGACCTTAACAAGAGAGATTTCCTTGTTTCTCAATCATTTGACTTTCCTGTCTACTATTTGAATCGGGTCTTCTTTATACGTTAGGTCATCTCTCAAGAAGAGAGTTTCATGAGCCAGTACGTGCGAACGATCTAGGGTATACAATAGTATGGATACATGAAAGATATTATGTACTGCAGATAAGTTTGGGCATTGCCCGATTCTGTAGGCCACAGATCCAATCCTTTCTAATATCTCAAAGGGACGGATAAACCTAGGGCTTAGCTTCCCCTTCTTACCCTACCTGAGCACCCCTCTCATGGGGTGCTACCTTTAGGAATATATGATCCCCTACCTACAATTCCATGTCCATGCGTCTGAGGTCTGCATAGCTTTTCTCTCAGCTTTGTGCGGTTTGTATCCTAGCTTTAATCTTTTGGACTGCGGCGTTGGTAATTTGCACCACCTCTTGCCCAATAGTTGTCGTTTGCCCCCCTTCTTCCCAAAACATTGGGGATCGAAATCTTCGTCCATAGAGAACCTCGTATGTGGCCATTTGTATGGTGGCTTGGCAAGTATTATTATAAGAAAATTTCATTAGGGGTAGGTATTTATCCCAGCTTCCTGCAAAAACCATCACATATACCCTCAACATGTCTTCCAATATTTGCTTGAGCATTTCTTTTTTACCATCTGTTTATGGGTGGAATGTCATACTATAACTGCGTACCCAATGCCTTTTATTGAATTTTCCAGAAGTGAGATTTAAATCTGGCATCTCAGTCTAATACTATTGCCTTTTGTTGAATTTCCAAAAGTGTACTCAATACCTTTACTGATGATCATTTTTAATGTTAGACTGAAGATTTAAAGGTCACACGTGTTTTATCCATGTTCAACGCACCTAATACAAGTTTATTACCTGGCTATACAATCTAAAAACATAACTTGCTTATTCAATCCAAAATTAGTGATATTGCTTTTTTAAACATAATGAATTAGCGGAAATACCTTTACTTATGAATTTTCATTTTTAATATTAGCAGGGATAGCTCGGTTAGGAGAGCGTCAGACTGAAGATTTGAAGGTCACGTGTTTGATCTCCACGTTCACCGCACCTGATTCTAGTTGCATAACCCGACTATTCAATCTAAAATTAGTCATTATTCCTTTCTGAAATCTCAATGAATTATCGAAAATACCTAACGTGTTCTAGTTCATCGCACCTTATACAAGTTGGATAACTTGAATATCTTATTAAAAATTAGTGATTATTTCCATTTAAAATTTCAATGAATTAGCGAAAATACCTTTACTGATGAACTTTCCTTTTTAACGTTAGTGTGGATAGCTCAGTTGAGAGAACGTTAGATTGAAGATATGAAGGTCTCATGCTTGATCCACGTTCACCACACATGGTTCGCCACATGGTTTGCATTGCACAATTTGACTATTCAATCTAAAATTAGTGATCATTTCTTTATAAAATTTTAATTAATTAGCGGAAATATCTTTACTTAAAAACTTTCATTTTTAATGTTAGCGGGGATAGCTCAATTTGGAGAATGTTAGATTTAAGATTTGAAGGTCACGTGTTCGATCTCCACGTTCACCGCACCTGTTTCTATTTGCATAACCTGACTATTCAATAAAAAATTAGTCATTATTTCTTTTTAAAATCTCAATGAATCAGCGAAAATATTTTTATTGATGAATTTTCATTTTAAATGATTGCGAAAATAGCTTAGTTGGGAGAGTTGCACCTGTTCGATCCACGTTCATTGCACTTGATTCATGGTGCATAATTTGAATTTTGTTGATTATTATTTCTTTTTAAAATATAATGAATTAGTGGAAATAGCTTTACTTATGAATTTTTATTTTTAATGTTAGCAGGGATAACTCAGTTGGGAGAGTGTCAAACTAAATATTTGAAGGTCACGTGTTTGATCCACAATCACCGCACCTGTTCCATTTGCATAAGCTGACTATTCAATCACTTGGCTGCATAAGTTCATTAAGTTGCGTAACTGTATTCAATCTAAAATTAGTGATTATTTCTTTTTAAAATATAAGGAATTAGCTGAAATACCTTTACTTATGATTTTTTATTTTTAAATATTAGCGAAGATAACCTAGTTTTGATAGCGTCAGACTGAAAATCTGAAAGTCACATGTTCGATCCACGTTCACCACACCTGATTCATGTCACATAACTTGACTCCTGACTATTCAATTTAAAATTAGTGATTTTTTATTTTCAAATATTAGCGAAGATAACTTAGTTTTGATAGCGTCAGACTGAAAATCTGAAAGTCACATGTTCGATCCACGTTCACCACACCTGATTCACGTCACATATCTTGACTCCTGACTATTCAATTTAAAATTAGTGATTATTTCTTTTTAAGCTAAATACCTTACTAATGAGTTTTCATTTTTAATCTTAGTTGGGATAGCTTAGTTGGGAGAGCGTCAGTGTAGATCTCAAGGTCACGTGTTTGATCCACATTCACCGCACCTGATTCAAGTTGAGTAAGTTGCATAACCTGACTAATCAATCTAAAATTAGTGATTATTTCTTTTTAAGCTAAATACCTTACTAATGAGTTTTCATTTTTAATCTTAGTTGGGATAGCTTAGTTGGGAGAGCGTCAGTGTAGATCTCAAGGTCACGTGTTTGATCCACATTCACCGCACCTGATTCAAGTTGAGTAAGTTGCATAACCTGACTAATCAATCTAAAATTAGTGATTATTTCTTTTTAAAATTTCTGAATTTTCATTTTCAATGTTGTAGGGGATAGCTTAGTTGGGAGACCGTAATATTGAAGATTTGAAGGTCACGTGTTCGTTCGACCTTCACCACACCTGATTCAAGTAGTATAACTTACTATCTTATCTAAATTTTAGCCTAAATAATTTTACTGATGAATTTTCATTTTAATGTTAGCGTGGATAGTTGAATTGGGAGTGAAAGTGGGTTTGTAGATCTAAAGATAGCATGGAACAATAAAATTGATGTTCCCATAGAATTGTCAATACATTCTACTTTCAATGTTGCTAAGTTGAGTCCTTTTGATGTAAGTGATGATTTTTCTGATCCGAGGATGAATCCTGAAGAGGGGGATGATGATAGGAATCATGGTGTACATTCTACTTTTAATGTTGCTGAGTTGAGTCCTTTTGATGTAGGTGATGATTTTTCTGATTCGAGGACGAATCCTTTTGAAGAGGGGGATGATGATAAGAATCACGGTGTTCCAACTGGACCTATTACACAACCCAAGGCCAAGAAAATTCAACAAGCATTCATACTTCATCTACAAAATTGGATAGGTTAGGTTCAACCATCATTTCATGTGTTACAAGCTGATTCGTTTGAGTCAAGACCATTTGGAGATTCAAAAGTAAATATTTGCACGGTTGAAGTAGTGGATGAAGTTGCGAGCATCATTTCATGAGTGGTTAGAAAACTTTATTTATTATTTTAATTTCATAAAGTTTGTAATGCTCAAATTGACTTCGTCTTCTGCCGAGATTTAAAGGAATCGAGATTAAATCACGGCCACTAACTTCTTTTGTTGGGAGACTATAAATACCCACAAATTATTATGTAAAAGCATATTTGTGATCAATTAAATTGATCTCTCAAGTTGAGACGATCCCCCTTATAGAAATTTGAGCATATCTTTGTCATTTCTAAGTTTCATGCAATTCTTGTGGTAGATTGCATCTGAGTCATTCAATCAAGCCTTGATCAAGTTCGATTGTGAAGTGACTCAATTTAGAAAAAGGTTCGAAATCTTGTTTCTCAATCTTGGATCTCATCATCTAATTCTAGCTTTATCTCTTGGTTGATCCAAATTTTGTATAAGAAGGTGTTAATTTCTTTAATACAGGGATTCTTGCTTCTACAAAAGCTTGGCTCGTTGGGTTGAAGATTACGATTGGTCTATCATCCTTCAACAGGATCTTCTATCCCCATGACTTGCTCTGATGCGGTCGTTCTTCTAACGCTGATGACACGTCCAGTTGTCGAGATTGGTAATGTGAGTTTGTAACCCATCCATTGAGGTTCTTGGAATGATTCTATAGCTTATCATTTCCATGTTGGGAGTTGGATCATGGGTCTTGGGCGAAGGAATCCGTGATTTACCGCCCTTCGAGTTCAAGGAAGTGTCATAAGGCTAATTTTTTTTCAATTTTATCGATTTTTTTTAGTGATTTTATTTGATTTTATTTCAATTTTGTCAAACTCACTCACGTGCTCATCTCAATCATTTCAGCCTTGTTGGCGTTCAATAAGAGACCTTGGAAATAACCTGTAACTATTCAACTTGATTATCACATTAACAATTTGAATCAAATAAAGTGACATTAACCATTTGAATCACCTCAACCCCACTTGTTAAACTTGACCAAATGTCTATAACATAACACTAACAAAAGTACAAAGTAACACAAACAAAGGTACAAAGTAACACTAACAAAGGTACAAAGTTCATAAAAGTCTTTTTAATCTAAAATACCATTGAACTTGACCATTATAGTGCCTCTCAAACGTAGGTAAAGTTTAAATTCGGGTCTCCTTGTCAAACTCACTCGGGTGCTATCTCAACCATGATGGCGTTCAACAAGAGAGACCTCGAAAATAGCCGGATTATCTCATTAACCATTTGAATCACCTCAACCCCACTTGTTGAAATTGAAACAAATATCTATAACATAACACTAACATAGGTACGATGTTCATAAAAGTCTTTTTAATCTAAGATACTATTGAACTTGACCATTAAAGTGCCCAAAATGAGGTAAAGTTTAAATATAATTGGTGACAAAAGATGAAACTATAAAATAAAAAGAAATAAGAAAATAATATTCAATTTCAGAGAATCAAACCAGAATCTCCTCGGTGAAAGCCAAATATCCAAACCGTTGGACAACAATGAATTTTTGGTGTAGTTGTCTTAAAGTCTTTTGTCTAATCGCTGAAGAGTTTTACTATGATGTTTTGGGTAATGTCTAACTTTCGACACGTTCTTTCATGTGTGATAGAGTTCTTAGAGTTACTGCGTCGTTTTGAGCTGTTCGATCGTGTGGCTCTTTCTTCGAAAGGGTCAACATCAAACGCCAGGTCTTTGATTGGCAACCCATCTAGAGGAGCGTCGATTGCATCGATTCCATCAACAGTCTTCCCATGAGTTTATGGTGTATGACCGAATTTTTATACCATTCACCTTTGAGCGCGACCATAGTTTTGCATCGTCCATAAGATGCATTGCGACTAACGTAACTCTTAGGTCCTATGAGCAAGTTCCAGTAACCTTCAAGTATTGTTCTACGTCAAAAATAAAGCTTTTTAATTCCTTAGCATCCCTGTTTCCATTTAAGGGGTTGTGTTCTTGGATTTTAAGTTTGTTAAGCCCACATGAACTTGGCTTGAGGTGTGGTTCTCTACAGCCCAACTTGTCAAACTCACTCGAGTGCTCATCTCAACCATGATGTGGTTCAACAAGAGAGACCTCGAAAATGACTGGATTATCGCATTAACCATTTGAATCACCTGCTCATCTCAATCATGACGTCGTTTCGACAAGAGAGACCTCGAAAATGACTGGATTATCGCATTAACCATTTGAATCACCTGCTCATCTCAACCATGATGTCGTTCAACAAGAGAGACCTCGAAAACTACTGAATTATGGCATTAACCATTTGAAATTGAAAAAAATATCTATAACATAACTCTAACAAATGTACAAAGTTCATAAAAGTCTTTTTAATCTAAGATAGAAACTGTAAAATAAAATGAAATAAGAAAATAAATATTCCATTATCAAGAAATGAACCCAGGTCTCCTGGGTGAAAGCTAAATATCCTAACCGCTGGACGACAATGAATTTTTGGTGTAGATGTCCTGAAGTCTTTTGTCAGATCGCTGAAGAGTTTTAGCATGATCTTTTGCTTAATGTCTAACTCTTCAACACGTCCTTCCCTATGTGTGTTAGAGTTCTCAGGGCTACTGCAATGTTTCGAGCTGTTCGATTGTGTGGCTCTTTCTTCAAAAGAGTCAATATCAAATGTTAGGTCTTTGATTGGCAACCCATCCAGGATAGCGTCGATTGCATCGATTCCATCAACGATCTTCCCATGAGTTTATGGTGCATGACCCATTTTTTATACCATTCACCTTCGAGCACTACCATAGTTTTGCATCGTCCATGAGATGCTTTGCGGCTAACGTAACTCTCAGGTCGTATGAGAAAGTTCCTGTAGCCCTCAACTCTCAAGTCGTATGAGAAAGTTCCTGTAGCCCTCAACTCTCAGGTCGTATGATAGAGTTCTTAGAGTTACCGCGACATTTCGAGATGTTCGATCGTGTGACTTTTTCTTCAAAAGAGTCAACATCAAACGTCAGGTCTTTAATTGGCAACCCATCAAGGGATGCATCGATTGCATCGATTCAATCAACGGTCTTCCCATGAGTTTATGGTGCATGACCTATTTTTTATATCATCCACCTTCGAGCGCCACCGTCCATGAGATGCATTGTGGCCAACGTAACTCTTAGGTCCTATGAGCAAGTTTCTATAACCTGCAAGTATTGTTCTACGTCAAAAATAAAGTTCTTTAATTCCTTAGCATCCCAGATCGCATTTAAGGGTTTGTGTTTTTGGATTTTCAGTTTGTTAAGCCCAACATGAGCTTGGCTTGGGGTGTGGTTCTCTACGACCCTCCTTGTCAAACTCACTCTGGTGCTCATCTCAGTCATCTCAACCATGATGGCGTTCAACAAAAGAGACCTTGAAAATGACCGAATTATCACATTAACCATTTGAATGACCTCAACCTCACTTGTTGAAATTGAACCAAATATCTATGACATAACACTATTAAAGGTTCAAAGTTCATAAAAGTCTTTTTAATCTAGGATACTATTGAACTTGACCATTATAGTGCCTCTCAAACCAAGTGCATAAAAGCCTTTAGAATTTAAGATACTATTGAACTCATCCATTATAGTACTTCTCAAACCTAGGTAAAGTTTAAATATAATTGGTGACAAAAGATGAAACTATAATATAAAAGAAATAATAAAATAAAATTTCATTGTCGAGAATCAAACTCGAGTCTCCTCGATGAAAGCCAGATCTTCTGTGTAATGTCTAACTCTTCGACACGTTTTTTTATGTGTGTGATAGAGTTCTCAAAGCTACCGCCACGTTTTTGGTTGTTCGATCCTGTGGCTCTTTCTTCAAAAGAGTCAACATCAAACATTAGGTCTTTGGTTGGAAACCCATCCAAGGGAGCGCCGATTGCTTCAATTCCATCAATGGTCTTCCCATGATTTTTTGGTGCATGACCAGTTTTTTATACAATTCACCTCCAAGCGCCACCATAGTTTTGCATCGTCCATGAGATGCATTGTGGACCAATGTAACTCTCAGGTCCTCTGAGCAAGTTCCTATAGTCTTGAAGTATAATATCAAAACATATTAACGTATTTGATATGTCAAATATTAAAATAATTGATGTGTATCATAAATATTAAATAAAAATATATATTTGAAATTTGAATGAGATTCATATTAATTAAACATATATTATGATATTCTACGACATTTTAATATTATTTAAATAAGATATTATATCTTAATGTATTAGGTATTCAAATATATAATTTGACAAAAATTATCACAAGTTCACTGTAAATAGAACCCTAGGGTTAAGTCAAAAAGCATCAAACACTAAATATCGTGACATTTTAGGTCATATTTGGCAGAGGAAGTTGGGTCTTCAAAGAGCATGTGGTCATGTCTGACATTATAGGTTAACAACACCGTGAAAAGAAACCAGAAATTCTGATACTGGTAATTAACTACAAACCTTTGAATAAGGTTTTAGAATAAATAAGATATCCAATCCAAAATAAAAATGATTTGATAAAAAGAATTTAGAGTCAAATGTTTTTATAAAATTGACATGAAATTGGGATTTCAGACAATTTTAATTTCCTAAAAGGACAAATATAAAATAGCATTTAATGTCCAATTTAGAAAATATGAGAGGAACATCATGCCATTTAGGCTAAAAAACTCTCCATCCGAATTTCAGAAGATTATGAATGATATTTTTAATCCTTTCAAAAAAATTCGATAGTTTATATTGATGATGTGTTGATATTTTCTAAAACCATTAAGATCAACACTTTAAACATCTACATACATTCATTAATTTAATCAAAAGAAATCAGCTAGTTGTGTCCATACCCAAAATCAAATAATATCAAACTCAGATCCGTTTTCTTGGATTTTAAATTTATTTGAGCCTTATTAAAACCCATCCAATGGTCTTTGTCTCAAACTTTGGTGATGACGTATCCTAGAAAAGCCAACACCAAAAAAATTTTAGGTTCTCTCGATTGCGTGTCTTATATCCTTCAAGATATCAGGCACATTTACAAATGTCTTGATGAGTGTCTTCAAAATAATACAAAGTCTTGATTTCTAAGGGATATCTCTACAACAAAAAAAAAATCAAATCATTAGTCAAATAAACTCTCTACTTAAGTCTTATTGACCCAAGGGTAGATCTCATAATGAAACGTGACGCATGAAATATCGGATATAGAGGTATCTAAAATTGTCAAAGAGGACAGAGAATCAATTAACATATTTCATTCAAAAGCCTCAATAATACCATACAAATTACAAAATAGTAAAAAAAAAAAAAATATTATTTCCATTGTACCCTGTGTTAAAAAATTTTAAAGAAAATTTAATTAACAAAACTATTAAAATTTATTGGAGAGTAAAATTTAGTTTAAAAAAAAAAAAGGGAATAATCTTGTTTTAAACAAAAAAAATAATTTTGCTAGATAGAAGTAAATTTTGTTGTGGTTTGATTTTAAAATTCTACCTATAAAAGAAGTTGAAAACACATTGGGAGATTACCTATGTCTTCTCAAACTCATACTAATCCAACCAATTATTTGCATAGACTCAAAAGTTCAATTACCTATAAAAGAAGTTGAAAACACCTTGTGAAAGTCTGTAAGGATACTACGACCTCTAGCTTTGCAAAATCCAGCGTTGTTGAAGCTTATCAAAATCGCTGCAAAAATAAAGTTTAACAAGTGGTTCTATGATGTAGTGGTTAGTACTTTCAACTTTGAATCTAACGACTTGTGTTTAATCCCCGATAGATAATCTACCAATTTATACAAAATTGGTCCATAGTCGATTCGGTAGGGTCACTTTTGAACCGATAATCTGTAGAAGGGGTCACTAAGGTTGAGATCATACAAAATGGGTCCATAGCTCAATGTTAGAGCATTTGATTGCAGATCAAGAGGTCACCAATTCGAATTTAGTTGGGCCCTTCTATCTTGGATAGAAATTTGTTATACTTTTTGGACCGACACTATGTCTAAGGGATCACTAAGGTTAAAATCCTACAAAATGGATCCATGGCTCAGTGGTAGAGAATTTGACCGGTCACCCGTTTGAACTTGGTTGGACCCTTTTATTTTGGATAGACACTTTTTACACTTTTGGACTGACACTCTAGAAGGGGTCACTAAGGTTGAAATCATGCAAAATGGGTCCATAGCTCAGTGGTAGAGCATTTGACTGCAGACCAGTTCAAATCTGGTTGGGCTCTTTTATTCCAAACCTTATTCCAAAGTCCTCCACCACATAGAACCATGTACTTAAAATCCGATGTCCACTATTCTCGTTATTCTTTTCAACTACGAACGTTCCTGCATTCTGCACTATTAGGATATTGACATCCTTAATTGATACTAAAGCATCTAAAGGCAACCCTTCCACACAGCTCATTCTAACACCTTTGGTAAATAGTTCCAAGAGACATTGTACTAGCATATTGACATCCTTAATTGGTACTAAAGCATCTAAAGGCAACCCTTCCACAACCCTTCCACAAGGCTCATTCTAACATTTATAATTCAAATGATCTTCATAACCTAATTCATAAAAAAATAAATAAAATAATTAGGAAGCATTTATGTACTAGATCAGAATCAGATGCATAAAAAGAACTTGTCGTAATTACTTTATTCATCGACCTTTAATCTTAAAAGTAACTTAAAATATTGCAATATTGTGATTCAATCGCCTATTATGAAATTAGGCCCAAACTAAATAAATAATATTTTTAAAAGATGAAAAAATTCATAAGCCAACCAAAATATGTATTCAAAGATGAAGAATTCGCAACAACAATCATAAACAATATTAATTAGCATCTTGTCTTTTGGTTTGTCACATTTTCAAACATGAACAAACCTCAATTTCAGATCGGTGAGTATTATGGATCATAATCGACAGTACTTTGCAAGTAGCTTTGAGCATTCACAAAGGTCAAAAGTTGAATTTCTTTAGAATGGTAACCAAATAACTGATGATTATTGTTGAATTTCCAAAAAATACACCACAAATTTCATTTATAGATATAAATGGATCCATTGATATAAAACCGTGACTATATAATTGCATCTTCACTAACAAACCCACCTCGGAGTGATCATCTTCACCAGAGGTTGCAAATTAAGAAGCCTTCCAAGATTACTCAAAAGTGAACTTTTAAGACAAATGAAGCTATATTTGAGCAAGAAAAATCATGTTACATGTTTTGGTTGGCTTATGAAGCCTACCACCTGAAGTTTCTTTGATATTGTAGTTGGATCTATGAGACTCATCCCTCAAATGTAAAAGAGTAGTTATATCCAACATTCTTACTTGTGTGCCTCTTACAGTACTCTCAACAAATGGATCGCTTGATCTATTTTACTCTACTTTACTTCCTCTTGATAATGGTGTGGTATTGACACAACTCATATTGCTGATAATCATCACTTACATCCAAAACTAGAGTATAGCGGTCGACTATCGTCAAGGATCCATTCACCATTTCCATTCCTACCGACGGAAAAGTTTTATTACATTCATTTCTTTCTCATTTCTAACTTCTTCATTCTCACATTAAACTTTTTTTTGTTTAAAAAAAAATTAAGCGTGAAAAGGGAGAAAGAAAGAAAAAAGAAAACCCTTACTTTTGAAAGCTTATCAAATACTCTTTGACCGATGTAAAGAAAGCTTAAGAATAATTTATTCTCGCGTCTCTCTTTGACACTTGTTGGATATATATCCGCCCCTCACATGTTGTATCATAATCATATCATATCGTAAAAACTTCGTGGTTATATCCTTCCCTAATTTATCATAGTCTTAACGTCCTTAGACATATCATAGTTGTGTCGTTACCTGAACGTACCTTAGTCATAACGTTACAGGAAAGTATCGTAACGCTATCGTTCTATCAATCTATCATAATCCTATCCCTTTCTACCAATAACCTAATCGTATTGTTTTATGAATCCATCGTGACCATATCATTTTTATCAATCTGTCATACCCATAGCACTTCGATACGTAATCAAACCAGTCATAACGTTACAGGAAAGTATCGTAACGCTATCGTTCTATCAATCTATCATAATTCTATCCCTTTCTACCCATAACCTAATCGTATTGTTTTATGAATCCATCGTGACCATATCGTTTTTATCAATCTGTCATACCCATAGCACTTCGATACGTAATCAAACCAGTCATAACGTTACAGGAAAGTATCGTAACGCTATCGTTCTATCAATCTATCATAATTCTATCCCTTTCTACCCATAACCTAATCGTATTGTTTTATGAATCCATCGTGACCATATCGTTTTTATCAATCTGTCATACCCATAGCACTTCGATACGTAATCAAACCATAACGTTTCATGAACATGTCTTACTCCTATCGTTACATTACGTTTAGTGCATCCTTCTCGTATTCTATCTCAAATATACCATTGAACACATGGTACCATAAGTATTATCATACAATTCACATATTATAACATATCATAAGCATATCGATTCATAAACATTTCACACATATCAATATATATGACACTTTCAAAACCACGGGCACAGTTAACAAATATAACCATATGGATGGTAAGGCCACCTACCTGACATCAAAGTCAACCTATATGAACATGACATCAATTTCAATCATTTCTCTAAATTTTATGATGGAGTTAGATTTCATTGGAATATTGCATGAGTAAAGTCTTGAAATGTTTATATATCAAAACTGTTTTAACACTTTCCAAATCTTGATTTTTGGCCGTTTGTGTTTTTTTTTTAATTTTTTAATTTTTTACTTGTGTTCCACATCTTACTTCCGGGTTTGTTACATTTTTTTTTAATTATGTTAGCAATTAGCCAATTAGTATTTATGTTTCTTTTTTTTTTTTTTAATTTATGTTAGTCATCACTTTGGGCTAATTTAATCTATTTTATTTTATTTTATTTTTTTGATATTGATGACGTATCTTTCTAAAACATACGAAATAAAACTAAATAATCAGTTAAAAGAGGATATGGGATATAACTTAAGGATAAATCTCTTTCCATACGAGAATAACTCATTCTCATGTCCATCTTTGCTACCATGTACTAAATTAAGGATTTTATTTCTCTTTGGTCAAAACAATCCTTAAAGCACAAAATTGAAGTTGTAGTTAGTCAATTACAATATTTGACGTGCTAGTTTTCAAACTACTTTAAATGGGTGTAGAAAGCATGAGAATAACTTAGTGTCACTAATTTGACACGTGTTGAGCATGTACTGAACACTTAATACAATGGATACATTATAAATTTATAATCCATCGTATCAGACACTTGACTTTGAATATATTTTGAGAGTGAAACGTACATTAAGTTTTTTTTTAAGTATACAAATATATAAACTTATTTATATGAATTTATTTCTAATATAAAATTGATAAATTTTTTGAAATAATTCTTTTTAATTAATATATCATTGTCACTTCGGTGTCCTAGTTTTTTAAGAATGACATGTTACTGTTAGGAACAGAAAAAGAAAACTGGAAAGATCAGAAGAATTGGGAGAAATCTCTCGTCCAATTGAAGAATGAATAAATCAAATCTAATTAAAATAACTAGATCAAATCTAATCCAAATAACTCAATCAAATCTAATTCTAACCATCCCTCCCTTAAACTAAACACGAATAGTAATCAGTTTATATCTACGACCTCATACTAAACTTCCACTAGGTAACTTCATCAATTCCCATGTGCCATTTTTGTTTATTGCTCCAGATCCATGGCTTGCCTCCATTTCTCACTCTTCAATGCTTCTTTACAAAGTTTGCAAGTTCAGTAGGGTAAACATGGCTGAGCTTCATCATCTTCTTTACAAAAAAAACTTCTCCTATTTCAGTCTCTCATCCAGACTGCTTCATCAACATCTTCACAAAAATCTTCTCCTATTGAATAGTCTCTCATCTAGACTGGTGGTCTCTTATTCCTCGCCTTATTCGAGCTAGGAGAGCTTGCTTCAGCCAAAGAGCCAGATGAAATATTTTTCTCTGCAATATTTTCATATGCCGCTTCTATATCATTATTTTCATCTGCAGCTTCTATATCATAGAGTCTGTAAACTTTTGACTCTTCACTAACTCCTAGTAAAACATAACTCAAACTCTTATCATCTAGCTTAGTTCTCTGAGCTGCCTCCTCTTTTTGTCTCTGAATCAACTCGAGCTCACAATATTGTTCTTCCTTCCGCTGCAGCTCCAGAACTAATCATCGCTGTGCTTTTTCTACCCTTCTTCTATTCTCATCCAGCATTTTATCTAGCTCTTCTCTCTCTTTTCGTGCTTGTTTTTCTTTTTGTCTTGTAGTAGTAAGAGCGGCTTCTTTCTCTTTCTCAAGCTGCAAATCAACATCATCAAACAACTTCGTGCGACCTTTCTCTATTTGCCTCTGTATTTCTAATTTAGTCTCTTCATAGTTTAAACTTTCTTCAACCTTCTTCTGAATTAATTAGTTCTTCCATCCTCCTAGCTGCATCTTCTTCTAACTTCTTCAACTCTGCTTCATGCCTTTTCTTCTCTTCTTCCTCTTTCTTAAGCTTCTCTATGGAATGATTTTGATCAATGGATGCACGACTAGGACTGGAACTGGATGATTTGGGGAAAGGAGATAACGAGGAAGACCTACTTTTGCGTTGGCGGCTGAGGGAACTTGAACGGCTGCTTCTCCTAGAATGGGTAGTGGAATGATAGGGGGAAGGACTTGGGTCCCTTCTACTTCTCTGACTATGGCAATAGGAATTGAGCGGTGAGTGTATGACAGAGACCTTGAACCACTTCTCCCCATAAGTTTCAATTGAGTTTGAACGGTTGCTACAGGCTGCGATATAGCATGCAATACGAAATACGAACATTTGAATTGAACGCACTTTAGTTTCATGTTTGGCGTGTTCAAGATAAAACATAATTGTATTAATGATATTGAGCCTGGAGTCTATAAGAATTTAATGATCTTAAGAGAAATTCCTGTTTTATGAGAGTATACCAACTTTATTTAAGGTACTAGGAGTTCAAGAATCTGGACTTGAATCTAGTTAAGGAACGGTAAGATCTGAAAGTTTTGAATTCTAGACCAAATTTGTACCTAATTATTTCTTTCTATGACTAATTATAAATTAAGAGAAAAATATTTTTGTAAAGATAGATTTATCTCTAAAGCTTTCATGACGAAACCATGTTTAGACTCGCAGTTTAAAGTCAGGAGATGCGGTCACAGATGTGATTATTTTGGATGGGTTCGTAATAGAACTTATCGTTGAGATGAGGGAGCCTTCAAAGGTTGTGCACTCACAGATGGGGTTGTTATGTAGCGTTAGTCTGTCTTTGTGTTTGAGTTTTTTTGTATTTTTTTTTTCTTGTAATTGTATCCCAAACACTTTTTTTTTGTTTGGATAAATTTGAACACCATCTTATAATTTAATTTTATTTTACATTTAATGTTGTGTTGTTTTCTCAATCTCATTTTAATTTTACAATATTTTCTTATTTTATATTAATTTACTTTTATTTTTATTTATTTTCACTCTCAATTTTAGTTTCTATTTGAGTTTTGAACCCTTGAAATTTGGGTTGTGACAAATTGGTATCAGAGCAGCCAGATTTTAAATTCTATAGATTTTTTCTTAGGATAAAGAGTCGTCTATCTCTATGACTCAGCTCGATGACACGTCTCTCCACAACCAATTAAGTAGTCTAACCCTATTTTGTAGTATATGATATGTTGTAAAACTTGTATGTTTTGATTTTTGTGGTAGTTATAAAATGTCCTTGGACGTTAAAGAGTGAACGTTAACTATATAAGACAATACTGGATCAACATTATAGTGTCTAGATATGGTGAGGAGGAAAAGAGTGGCCATGAGATATCTGACTAGCCTTAGGAAAATAGAGAGTTGTCGTTGCACAGTGCGAGACATCTAATCCATGAAATTTT
>NW_019268665.1:53457-53916 GCF_002738365.1 Cucurbita moschata
TTTTCACTCTCAATTTTAGTTTCTATTTGAGTTTTGAACCCTTGAAATTTGGGTTGTGACAAATTGGTATCAGAGCAGCCAGATTTTAAATTCTATAGATTTTTTCTTAGGATAAAGAGTCGTCTATCTCTATGACTCAGCTCGATGACACGTCTCTCCACAACCAATTAAGTAGTCTAACCCTATTTTGTAGTATATGATATGTTGTAAAACTTGTATGTTTTGATTTTTGTGGTAGTTATAAAATGTCCTTGGACGTTAAAGAGTGAACGTTAACTATATAAGACAATACTGGATCAACATTATAGTGTCTAGATATGGTGAGGAGGAAAAGAGTGGCCATGAGATATCTGACTAGCCTTAGGAAAATAGAGAGTTGTCGTTGCACAGTGCGAGACATCTAATCCATGAAATTTTGGTACTAGAAATGAAGAAACTGGAGATGGTCCCCAAATGTCT